>NW_026942313.1:0-176025 GCF_024139115.2 Armigeres subalbatus
ACGTTTTACATGGAGGATTACAAAAAAAATCTGATCAATTTCATCAAAAGTCGACACACAATAAAACATAATTAAAATAGTTTTTTAAGTACGTAAGCAATTACTCGATGAGATCAATTCTTGTAGATGTCGCTTCAATGCGCTTCCATCATCCTATCCCGCTGTCAGAGCAACGAAGTAATACACAGAGAAGAAATGTTTCAAAACAGAGCAGCAGATTGCGCGCGAGTCCGTGAGATAATTGCGCGGAACTCGCGAGAGTATTGCATGTATAATGGGATGACGGCTGCATTGCTGATAGCAGGGTAAACGACACTGTCATTAAACTTCGTTTTATGAAACAATGTGTGGTCAGATATTTCACTTTTTTATATATGTATGTTATGTAATCTTACGAGAATGTAATAAAAATATTGAAATCAAATAGAAATAAATTACAAAATTAATTAAAACTGATTTAATTTCGTTATATTTTTAGATTAGTGCTCATAACTGAAACAAATAATGGAAGGCAACCGTGAGTTGTTGATTCCCCGCGTGGAAAAAGGCGTTAACAATGCTTCTACTTCGCCCATCAAGACACCGTTGTCGCAGTTCAAGCAGACCAATAAACAATCGACAGGATCAGCAACAGGTGAGTGACAAAACGATCAAACGGTTTAATTTACATAACATTTGCAACTCATATTTAATTAATATTAAGAGCTCAACAAAACAATAATATGGTTGGATGGCGCAAAACTTTTTTCAACAAAGATGTTTCTTTTGTCATACTTTTTTGAGCAACCATTCGTCTCCATGCTCCATGCGCTCCTTCACGCGCCGCTTTTTTGTTACTAAATCCATAGTAGTGACGACAAGTTCGAGAATCTGAAGTACACGTCGAAGGAAGACACTGCGATAAATTCATTCACATGGATGGCAGAAAAACTCAGAATCTCTATACTCATGAACGATTCAAATTAATCGTAAGTTGAAACGCACCCAACGCAGCACCTGAAAACTCATGGCTGAGTCAACCATTTGCACCATCGAAAGTTTTTATTTTGTTTTCCTTCGTCGAAAACAATTATTTGACGTGCGACGCTTAGAACAATGGATACTGTTGCAATAAAAAGCCTCCTGAGCGGTAATCCTTGTAAAACAGTGAAACTCTTTCGAACTCTGCCGATTTGTCCATGAAACTCCTTTGATATGACCCGTCTTTTACATAAGTATCAATTAACACTGATTAAAGACGTTTGAGTACCTTATAAACTGGTTTCAAAAAAGGTGTTTATATGATGCCTATATTTATCATATGGGGCGGAATGGCCACCCCCTCGGGGCAAGATGGACGAAGAGCAAAAATTATATCAATGCTTTTTAACAACGAAACCAACGATATCAAACTGCATCTGATTCATATACATATGATATATGAGTGTTGAAGTTATTTGTCACTAGACATCAATCTAAAACAGTTGAAATGGCTCTATCGAAAATGTTGTTGAAATATGTCCCACTTGCCCCATGTATATTAAAACTCAAGGGCAAGTGAAAATTGCAGATTTTGGCTTAAATCAAATTTTAAACTCGTTTTCGAAGTCACACATTAATTTAATTGCTTAAAATATTTATTTTCCATATCAATGATGAATTTAGAAATGACTATTTTGTTGGAAATTCATTGAAATAAAATAAAAGTAATAGCTTTTCCAGGTAGTTTAAAGTCTTTATCAAGCAATAGCATTAGTATGGTGCCTCAAATGGTTTTGAATTTAACCGATTCAATCCGGATGGGTCATATATGACCCAAGACGAAAATCAGTTGTCAAAAATCAGTTTTAAGAGATAGAGCCTTGCTTTCTTCAGCAAAAATGTTCAAAATTAACTGTTCCATCCAGGAAAATGATCTAGAGGATGATCTAGAGCATCCAAACTATCCTTGAGTTCTAATTTTGATGTTTTAAGGAATCAACAACATTTTTTACCACATTCTGATTAAATAATTGAAATTGAAATGCTTTATGATAATATCCCGCACCTGTCTTGCAGTATAACAGATCTTTTTCAATGCCTAAGATACTCCAAACAGTTCTTGAACTCAGATCTTAATATTCAAGTCGGTCAATAAAAAGATCTACGATGTCCCCACTATTTTTATGAGTCGGGACAGCTCCACGGTTCTTCATTACACCATTACATACACACACCAGAATTCGTTCGACATCTACGACACTCCAAACTCTCCTTGAGTACAGATCCTAATGTTCAAATCGATCAACATGCAGATCTTCGATGTCCCCACTAGTTTTATGAGTTGGAATAGCTCCAGGATACCTCGTAACACCATAACAGATACTCCGCAGAATTCGTTTGACACCTACGACACTCCAAACTATCCTTGAGTACAGATCCTAATATTCAAATCGATCAACATGCAGATCTTCGATGTCTCCACTAGTTTTATGAGTTGGAATAGCTCCAGGATACCTCGTAACATCATTACAGACACACCACAGAATTCTTTCGATATCTACGACACTCCAAACTCTCCTTGAGATCAGATTCTTATATTCAAATCGATCAACATAGAGATCCTCGATGTCCCCACTAGTTTTATGAGGTGGAATAGCTCCGCGATACCTCGTAACACCATTACAGGCACACCAGAGCTCGTTCGTCATCTATGGCACTCCAAACTATCCTTGAGAACAGGTCTTAATATTCAAATCGATCAACATGCAGGTCTTCGATGTCCCCACTAGTTTTATGAGTTGGAATAGCTCCAGAATATGTCGTAACACCATAACAGACACTCCACAGAATTCGTTCGACACCTACGACACTCCAAACTATCCTTGAGTACAGATCCTAATATTCAAATCGATCAACATGCAGATCTTTGATGTCCCCACTAGTTTTATGAGTTGGAATAGCTCCAAGATACCTCGTAACATAATTACAGACACTCCACAGAATTCGTTCGACACCTACGACACTCTAAACTATCCTTGAGTACAGATCCTAATATTCAAAACGATCAACATGCAGATCTTCGATGTCTCCACTAGTTTTATGAGTTGGAATAGCTCCAAGATACCTCGTAACATAATTACAGACATACCACAGAATTCGTTCGACATCTACGACACTCCAAACTCTCCTTGAGTACAGATCCTAATGTTCAAATCGATCAACATGCAGATCTTCGATGTCCCCACTAGTTTAATGAGTTGGAATAGCTCCAGGATACCTCGTAATATCATTACAGGCACACTACAGAATTCTTTCGATATCTACGACAAGCCAAACTCTCCTTGAGATCAGATCCTTATATTCAAATCGATCAACATAGAGATCCTCGATGTCCCCACTAGTTTTATGAGGTGGAATAGCTCCGCGATACCTCGTAACACCATTACAGGCACACCAGAGCTCGTTCGTCATCTATGGCACTCCAAACTATCCATGAGTACAGGTCTTAATATTCAAATCGATCAACATGCAGGTCTTCGATGTCCCCACTAGTTTTATGAGTTGGAATAGCTCCAGGATACCTCGTAACATCATTACAGACACACCACAGAATTCTTTCGATATCTACGACACTCCAAGCTCTCCTTGAGATCAGATCCTAATATTCAAATTGATCAACATAGAGATCCTCGATGTCCCCACTAGTTTTATGAGGTGGAATAGCTCCACGGGATTTCGTGACACCATTATAGACACATCACAGAATTTGTTTGACATCTACGACACTCCAAACTGTCTTTGAGCGCAGACCCTAATATTCAAAACGATCAACATGAAGATCTCCGATGTCTAAACTATTTTTACGGATGGAATAGCTCAACGGAACTTCGGTACACAGTAAGATATACACCACAGAATTCGTTGAACATGTACAACACTCCTAACTACAAACAAGCTCAGATCCCTATTTACAAATCGATCAACTAGAAGATCTTTGATGTCCCCACTATTTTTATGAGTTGGAATAGCTCCATGAGACTTCATTAAACCATTATAAATACATAACAGAATTCGTTGAACATCTATTATACTCCAAACTATCCATGAGTACAGATCAGAATATTCAAAACGATCCACATAGAGATCTTCGATGTCTCAACTATTTTTATGAGTTGTAATAGCTCCACGGGATTTGGTTACACTATTAGAGACACGCCACAGAATTCGCTCGGCATCTACGACACTCCAAACTATCTTTGAGCTCAGATCCCAATATTCAAATCGATCAACATGAAGATCTTTGAGGTCTCCACTAATACAATGACATGATACCTGTTAGTCTACTAAATATTTTTTCGATGAAGAAGATTATTATTGAGAAACTTAACTATTGATTCCTTTTGGTACACTGCTTTCAAAAAGTTTACTCCTAGTGTGCTGCATGTTTGCAGCAGTGCACCAGAGCTTAACATGTCGATTCGAAAGTTTTACTGAAACGCCTTCTGTTGACGATCTCGCAGAATAACATCAAATGGTTGCAGAGGAACTGAGAGAGATTTTTTGAGCAACATGATTTAGCTATTACATTTAATTCATTTTGGGATAAGTATGGAGAAAAGCATTCGAAATGAAATTTTGTGATATTATTCATACGTAAATTACTTTACTCTTACATATAAATCTAAGTCTTAGTAACATCCACTTCCGTGCAATACTGAAACCAATTATATTGTCGATTGAATGTATTGCGAGCTTTATTCAGTTCTTGGTACGCAATCCTCATTTATTGGTTAGACTGTCATCTTATGATACCCCTTGGTGGTTTCAATACGTATAGAAATGGTAAACACTTGGGTAAACATATCGTATAAAATATATAATATGTATAATAAGTATGAAACAAGTAAGTATGAGAGTACCAACGCCTTCAGGGAGCAACTTACTCTAATTCTGATCGATTATGGAGTAGCAATAATTCACATATATAGCCCAGCCGGTCATCAAGAGACGCCGTGGTACCAAGCTTTATTCTATAACACTTCTTCTTTTTCTTCTTCTTCTTCTTCTTCTTCTTCTTATTGGCATTACATCCCCACACTGGGACAGAGTCGCCTCGCAGCTTAGTGTTCATTAAGCACTTCCACAGTTATTAACTGCGAGGTTTCTAAGCCAGGTTACCATTTTTGCATTTGTATATCATGAGGCTAGCACGATGATACTTTTATGCCCAGGGAAGTCGAGACGATTTCCAATCCGAAAATTGTCTAGACCGGCACCGGGAATCGAACCCAGCCACCCTCAGCATGGTCATGCTTTGTACTCGCGCGTCTTACCGCACGGCTAAGGAGGGCCCCTCTACAACACTATAGATGATAAAAGGAACGAAAAAAATGTGGATGCGATGTTTGTTAACAAGTTTTTTTTTTCGTACTTACGTATTGTGTACGTAATGTTGTCCATTTGAGCAATTCCAACTAACAATATTTTTTTTATATAATTGTGTAATGATGTTCCATGATGGTTCTCCAACTAACAAACAAGCTTCAGAATCCATGAATCACTATGTTGGTCTTTTAGACCTCCAATATCTGAACTCATGTATGGCGCCGTACATATTCCGGGAATGTTATGATTTGTATATACTGGTATATTGATGTCCCATGGGGTTTCTACAATTGACACACACGCTCAAGATACTATGATGCACTCTGTTGGCCTCGTAGACCTCCAATATCTGAACTCAAAAATCGTTTGGAGTACCGTAGATATTCTTGGAATATTTCAATTTTCATATACTGGTGTAATGATGTCTCATGGGGTTTTTACAACTAACACATAAACTGAGTTGCCTTTGAATCACTCTGTTGGTCTTGTAGATCCCCAAGATCTGAATTCAAGAATGATTTGGAGTACAGTAGATACTCTGGGAATATTGTATTTTGTATATACTGGTGTAATGATGTTCCATGAGGCTTCTCCAGCTAACACACAAACTCGGAAATCAATGAATCACTCTGTTGGTCTTGAAGACCTCCAGTATCTGAACTCAAGAATGACTTGGATTACCCCAGGAACTCTGGGAATGCTGTGATTTGCATATTCTGGTGTAATGATGTCCCAAGGGGTTGCTCCAACTAAAGTACATGCTCAGGACCCTATGAATCACTCTGTTGGTGTTGTAGAACTTCAAGATCTGAACTCAAGAAAGGTTTGGAGTACCGTAGATATTCTGGGAATGTGGATGTTTTTCTATATTGACATAATCACGTCCCATGGGGTTTTTACAACTAACACACAAGCTCAGGAACCTATCAATCACTCTGTTGGTCTTGTAGGCCTCCAAGATCTGAACTCAAGAATTGTTTGGAGTACCGTAGATATTCTAGGAGTCTTGTATTTTGTATATACTACTGTAATAATGTTCCATGGGGCTCCTCCAACTATTACACAAGCTCGGGAACCTATGAACTGCTCTGTTGATCTTGTAGACCTCCAAGATCTGAACTCAAGAATAGTTTGGAGTACCGTTTATGTTTTGGTAATACTGCGATTTGATAAAAAATAGTTTAATTATGTCTCAAGTAGCAATGCCAACTTCAAATAAGGATTGAGGCCCCGTAAAACGCTTTGTTGTTTATGTAGATCATCAAGATCTGAACTCAAGGAAGATTTGGAAGCCCTAGAAGATCTCAAAAAAATATTTTACCCCATATTTCTACTTTTTCATGGTTTGCATACGTTTTTGAAGCAGAATGTCCAAAAGTTATGTTGAAATACGGCGAAAAAAAATCCGGATTGAATCGGTTAAATATGTCGGTTGAATTCGTTGATTGTTACCTTCATCTAAAGCCCCAAACCCAATTCAGCGGGACGAAAATTTGACAGAAAATATTATGAGCTAACTGTCAATTCTGCCGTTTCCATCGCCGTTCCGCTGTATTGCATGGGGGCCATAACGGTTCTGAAATTAAGTTCACCAGGTTATGAGAATGATTGGTGCTACCCAACAATCCACAATAGGAAAAAAGGAGGTATTTTTGGCCAAAATTATGAATCCTGCAGTAAATGGTGGCATTAATCATAAAAACATAGATAGAAACGAAAAATATTTTTTTCGAGCCTTTAATGGGGTATGGGACCAATTTTTGGCATAGTATCGATTTTAGTCATATTCTACAAAACCAACGGAATTTTGTCAGTTTTTTTGGCTTGCAATAAGCCCGCTTGATGCTGGATAAAATACTACTGGTCATATAAAGGGTTTTACTGTATATTCGTGTCACAGACAAATGGACGCAACACAGTTTTCCTAAAATGATCAAAAAAGCACTATTAGCTTCTGGTGTTGAAAATTCACTGAATAAAACTTATTAAACCAGCAAAGGAGAGTAGAACAGATTCAATTAGCGTCATATTGTGACATCAACGAAATGCAATTTCATTTATTTGATATTTCCATAAGATTTCATTCATAAATATAAAAACGTATTGTGACAAGGAGTGACTACTCATCCACCACTTTATGACACGTTATGGTTAAATCTATAATTCGCTTCTATTATGTAGTAATGTAAAAATTATAAATTTTGAACCCCTTCCCTTCTACTGCGTGACGCTTTTTATGTGTTAGTTGATTTTTTCTTGAATTAGTTATTCTTCAAATGTTATGTAAATTGTGTTCGTCACCATTTTCAATTGAAGTGGCATTATTGAGTAACTCAGATGAATTGAAATTGAAAAAGAAGAAGTTTACCAAAACACCTTATTAATCCCCCTAGCGGTAATGTTATCTTTCTCGTAAATTATAAGAAAATGTATTTTGGCCATAACTTTTGAGCCCATAGTCCGATCCAGCCTATTTCTAATAGGGAGCAATGGAACAACGTTGTCTGACGAATGAAACTCGTTGCGAGTGAATCGGTTGAGGTAAGTGCCTAAAAAATAGTTAAGATAATTTTTGCTCACACACATACAGACATTAACATACACGTACACACAGACATCACCTCAATTCATCGAACTGAGTCGATCGGTATACAACACTATGAGTGTTTGGGCGTTCTTTTTAATGCTTTTGGAGCAATCATATAGCTTCTACGTATACTTAGTACACGAGAAAGGCAAAAATAGGCATTTTTAAAAAATCATGTGTCTTACAAAGTTGTGATTTTGGGCAGAATTTTATTCATGATCCTCAAAGCTTAAACGTTCAATAGTATAGTGCATGATGTTTTACTGCGGGGTATTGCGGGGTACCAAACTGTTTTGTTCGTTAAAAACTGCGTAAAATATGCTTTTACAAAACTATTTAAAACTAAATTCTGGAAGGAGCTATTATTACATTATTATGCCTATTGCATAGATCTGTTTAAGAGCTTTGTAACGATATATAAATATGTTATTTTTGAGACGAAAATATGGCAAAGCTGGCCGTTTTCCCAAAAAACGTAAAAATATCATTTCTAGGAGGGGCTAGCTTGAACGCCCCCCACCCCTCCCAAAAAAATCTGAAAAATAAAAACCGTCCTGATTATAAAAATATAGGTTATAAGCTGTGTATTCATCACATTTTACTCGCTCAAATCGAAAATTAGCCTTTTGGTAGTTTTGGCCACTCCTGTCCTATTGTGCAATCTAATATCAAAAATTGTCCGATATCTGTTAAAAGTAATCTTGCTCTGCAAAAAGGGTTATTTAAAAAATATCGAACAATTCGAACTCTGCAAGAAGAAAAATATATTAAGCTCCTTTAGTGGAATGTAGTCAACCGTCTAAGACGAATTAAGTACTCTCCATTTAATTAAATGGAGAGGACTTAATTCGTCTGCAAGAAGGGTTATTTTAAAAAAATCGAACTGTCAATTTTAAGTGCAATTTAACACTTTGAGTTAAGCCGAGAAACAAGACAGAGCCTAATAGCCTATTGAGATTACGAGCATTTGCGAGGTATATGACGTGATAAATAACAATTAGGAATAAAATGAGTGAACTTTGCCATCAGGATACACTTTATCATGTCAAATACCTTGTGAATAATCGTAATCTGAATAGGCTTATTGATTATTTTAATAATAATGGAGACTTAGTAGTAAATATTCCACTGTAGACCCATATACGAGGAATAAATGATCTTCAAAAGTTTAATACTATTTTATTAACTTTGGATGAACTTAAAGTGCATTTAGACATTACAGGTGTGGGTGAGAGAATAATAAAATATACTGCGTTGTATGGCATTCCATGTTTCTCATGTGTTTTTGGTTGTAGAGAAACATCAAATGGAGACTTAACAGCTTACTAAAGAAATGCTCTTGCAATTGTTAATATTGTTGAAAAAGGAATGCATCATATTCATGTTCTATTGAATATGAATAAAATTGTTTACGACATCCATGGTTCGGTGTATATCGTCCACCCTCTTTCGATGTTAACCACTTTTATGATCGATCAGAAGCTTGGCTTTCAAGCAGTGTTAGCAACCACTCTTATTTTTGTATCTCTTAGTTAATAATAATGTCGTACAATTGTAATTGTATTACAATCATTCAACTTTGTTTACGCTAATACCTTTGAAACAAGACCGGCGAGTTCTAATATCTTAGATCACGTTATTTGTAAAATTGAAGATGCATCTCGTATTCGCAATCATACATTTTTTCGAAGGTTAGTACTACTTTGATGCTTGTAATAGCTTTGATGCTTGTAAAAGTTTTTAAATAGCCGTATATTGGCTCTATATGGCGGTTTGGCGTAATATAGTGCTAATGGTTACTTGAGTAGTGATCATTTGACAGTGTAATCAGAGTTTAAATTAACTGTTGACACCAATCGTGTAACGTCCTCGAGAAACAATTATACTCTGCATAATGAATTTAAAACATATTTGCAAAGCATTAGAGAAGTGGAAAATGCCAATTCATGTATTGGAAATTTGATAGACAAATATAACGAACTTCTTGCAAATTGCATTGTTATGGTAACTAGAGCTGCAAAAATGAAAGACACACATTGTCCTTGGATGAATTTCGAAATCTGGTCGCTAATTAAAATCAAAAATAACAATTTGCATTCTATACTTTGGAAGAATATCAACGCTCTTTTTAGCTCTTTTAGCTTTTAGCTCGAAAAAATACTTCACCACCAAATTTAATATCAAATGGAATTCAAACAACGTCCAAAGTAGACGATTGTGAAGGGCTTAAGAACCATTTTGCAAGTATTGGGTCTGCATAAGCCTAATGGAGAAAACCATTTGAGAGTAGTGAATTCCGTCGCGGTTTTAAAAATAATAAAAGTCCTGGACCAGATGACATTCCATCTAGTAGAGTGGAGTGTGGCAAGAGTACGCACTTAGACCTCGACTATCGATCATGTAACCCTTATGAAGCAAGCTTCTGCATACCATATCATGTCGACGATTCGTTTACTCTTCCTATATGTTATCCAGTGGAAAAAAATGAAATTATTATAATTCGTTTTAGTAGAACCCTTATTGCAAGACATGTGAAAAACGCACTCTTACCCCACCGGTGGGGAAGAGTGCGCATCGGGTGGGGTAAGAGTACGCAATTTTCCAATCATGTGTTTCAAGTATATATCAACAAAAATAATAGTAAATACCATTTATCTAAATTAATTTATTGGCTTTTTTCGGTGATAATTATACTACTCAAAGCGAAAGGGAGTAGATGAAAGTAATGAAGATACAGATTCGATTGACACAGCAAGCGAGCGGCAAGTGTGAAATGAATAGAAATGAATAGATCACCACGTCACTATCCAAGCCGTTCCTGGGTGGACGTTAGGCAGAATAACAGCGATTTCAACAATGTTTGTTCTCAGACCGCATCGTGCTTTCGTGCTGTGCGGTTCTTTCTCTCTTTGCGGAAGGAAGTTTTTAATACTACCCGAAGCTATTTTAATTTCAACGGTGCTTCTTAGCGCTATTTATACCCACTGATCCCGTTACGATCTTTGCAAGGACCCGTGCCTTCGTTTTACGTTGGACCCGTTTGCGGAAGTAAAATTCCGACAAGCTGTGGTAATCCTGCAGGGACACCGTTCTGGGAAAAAACCTCTTAGAAGGTCACGTCTCCACGCTCAGCCATGAGCATTAATAAAAACAAGAGGAAGGGGGAGTCTCTGAATTCTCCACTTCCTTCAAAGAAACAAGGTTTCAAGACCGTCCTGCCTAAGCGCGGAAAAAATAGAAGGAAGCTGGAGAATTCAGATATTCCTTCTAACTCTAATATCGGAAATAATTCTTCTCCAAACGAACTGAGTAATCAGTTCGATTTGATTAATGATGATATTGAGCAAATCGAATATACCTCTAGCCCAGGTGATTCGATTCATGCGAAAAAGCAAAGGATTCCGCCAATTGTGGTATCTGTTGCCGAGTTTTCTGGCTTCCGGAATGAGATTTTGAGTAACCTCCAGGGGATCAAGGTTTCATTTCAGATTGCTAGGAAGGGTGACTGCCGCGTTTTGCCGGGATCCTTTGACGATCGCAAACGTCTTCTTCAGTATTTAACTGAGAAGCGCCATAAATTCTTCACATACGACGACAAAACTGAGCGATTGTTCAAAGTCGTCTTGAAAGGTCTCCCAAGTGATGATAAATCACTGGATGAGATTAAAATTGAAATTTCTCAATTACTTGGATTTTCACCAGTCCAAGTAATTAAGATGAAAAGAAATCCCACTCTGGTACTTCCCAGAGGGGCATTTCTCAAGAATTTTATTTAGTTCATTTTAACAAAAGTGAACTAAATAATATGAAAAGTTGGAAAAGGCCTGTATTATGTCCCATGTCCGTGTTACATGGGAACATTTCCGCAGGCCTGGGGAAATTTCAAAACCCCACCCAGTGCCGTAAGTGCCAAAAGTGGGGTCATGGAACCAAACATTGTCACATGGATGCTAAATGCATGATTTGTGGTGGAACCTCTCACGCCAAGGACGCATGTCCTGTGAGAGAAGATTCCAATAAATTTAAGTGCGCAAACTGTGGGGGCAATCATAAATCCAATTTCTGGGAATGCCCTTTCACGCAAAAAGTTTTGAATTCCCGTGCAAAATTGATGACGGGAAATTCCAATCGGATCCCAGATTCGACGGGTAGAAATTTTTCAAACGCTCAAATTTCGAAACCGGTTACCGGTCGAGCAATTCATACCCACCACAATTCACAAACAAATTTTGCTGCTCGTCAACGGGTAGCAAGCACTTCAGTAAATTCCAATTTTCCAATGTACCTACGTATGCAAACATCGCTGCTGGTAGACCAAATTTCTCTTCTCAAAATGAGGTTTATACCCATGTCCCAACGGAAAATAACGGTCATGTTGCCGATTCAGGTAGCATGACTGCTTCCGATTTTGATTTTTTAACTGAACAATTGCATCACATGATTGATGCAATGTTCAAAGCAAATACCATTCCTGAAGCTGTTCAGGTTGGTATAAAGTACACACAAAAAATTGTTATCGGACTCCGTTTCAATGGATCCAAATAATTGTGTGAAAGTTCTCAATTGGAATGCCCGCTCTCTAAAGGGTAAGGAAGATGAATTATTCAACTTCCTTTCAGTTCATAATCTGCATATTGCCATTATAACTGAAACGTATTTAAAACCAGGACTCTTCATTAAAAGAGATCCAAACTATTTTATCTACAGAAATGATCGTCTTGACAGCGCCTGTGGTGGGGTCGCCATTGTCATTAATAGACGTATCAAACATAAATTATTTTCTTCGTTTGAAACCAAAGTTTTTGAAGCCTTGGGAGTTTCTGTTGAAACAAATTTTGGACAATTTTCCTTCATTGCAGCCTACTTGCCTTTTCAATGCAATGGGCAGCAAAAGAATTTGTTGAAAGCTGATCTTCAAATTCTGACTCGCAACAAATCAAAATTCTTCGTAATTGGTGACTTCAATGCCAAACACCGTTCATGGAATAATGCTCAAAGCAATTCCAATGGTAAAATTTTATTTGAGGATTGTTCTGCGGGATATTATACTATTCAATATCCCAATGGACCAACTTGTTTTTCTTTCAGTCGAAATCCTTCTACAATTGATTTAGTTTTAACGGATTCTAGTCAGCTTTGTGGCCAATTGGTAACTCATGCTGACTTTGACTCTGATCACCTTCCTGTGACATTTGAAATCTCACAAGAAGCCATTTATAATACAATCAGCTCCACTTTTAATTATCATAGAGCTGATTGGGATTTATATAAAACGTATATCGATAGGAATTTTGATGTTGATATTCCTCTCGATACCAAAAGTGATATTGATAATGCTCTCGTATCTTTGACAAATTTAATTGTCGAAGCCAGAGGCATTGCAATTCCGAAATGTGAAGTTAAATTCAACTCCATTATTATTGACGACGATCTTCAGCTACTGATCCGTCTTAAAAATGTGAGAAGAAGGCAATACCAAAGAACTCGCGATCCCGCGTTGAAAGTTATTTGGCGAGATTTGCAAAATGAAATTAAAAACGTTTCGCTATTCTGAGAAATACCAACTTTGAGAATAATGTCTCGAAGTTGGATCCCAGTTCGAAACCCTTTTGAAATTAACAAAATTCTAAAAAACCTCAAAAGCCAATTCCAGCGCTTAAAGAGGGAAATAAAATTTTATTAACAAATGGCGAAAAGGCTCAAAAACTTGCTCAGCAGTTCGAGAGTGCCCATAATTTTAGTCTAGGTCTCACTAGTCCAATTGCGGATCAGGTTACACGAAGCTTCGAAGACATTCTCAATCAAGAGAATGTTTTGGCCCTTCGTTGGGAACCAATTTGGATGAAGTGAGATCTATTACTAGAAAATTTAAAAATATGAAAGCCCTGGGTGATGATGGTATTTTCTACATACTTATCAAAAACTTCCTGAGAGCTCTTTATCCTTTTTGGTTAATTTATTTAACAAATGTTTTCAATTGGCATACTTTCCAGATAAATGGAAAAACGCCAAAGTTGTTCCAATTTTGAAGCCGGACAAAAATCCAGCTGAGGCTTCTAGTTATCGCCCAATCAGTTTGCTTTCTTCAATAAGCAAACTGTTTGAAAAGATTATTTTAAATAGAATGATGGTTCATATTAATGACAATTCTATTTTTGCTGATGAGCAATTTGGTTTTCGCCATGGGCATTCAACCACTCATCAGTTATTAAGAGTTACGAACTTAATTTGGCTCAACAAATCTGAAGGATATTCGACTGGAGTTGCTCTTCTTGATATAGAGAAAGCATTTGACAGTGTTTGGCATGAAGGTTTGATTGTAAAATTGATGAATTTTAATTTTCCTCTGTACATCATTAAACTGATCCAAAATTATTTATCAGATCGCTCACTGCAGGTAAACTATCAGAATACTAAATCTGATAGATTACCTGTAAGAGCTGGTGTTCCCGAAGGCAGCATACTGGGGCCCATTTTGTATAACATTTTTACTTCTGACTTACCTGATTTACCACCAGGGTGTCAAAAATCTTTGTTTGCAGATGACACAGGTCTCTCAGCCAAAGGGCGTAGCCTTCGTGTCATTTGTAGTAGATTGCAAAAAGTTTGGATATTTTCTCCACTTACTTGCAAAATGGAAAATTTCTGAATGCTTCCAAAACTCAGCTTATAATTTTCCCACATAAGCCGAGAGCTTCTTATTTGAAACCTTCTAGCAGACATATTGTCACTATGAATGGGGTTCCAATTAATTGGTCTAGCGAAGCTAAATATTTAGGACTTCTGCTAGATCAAAAATTAACTTTTAAAAATCACATTGAAGGCCTTCAAGCCAAATGTAACAAATATATTAAGTGCCTATATCCACTTATAAACAGAAAATCAAAACTTTGTCTTAAGAACAAACTTTTGATTTACAAACAAATTTTAGACCTGCCATGTTGTATGCTGTGCCAATATGGGCTAGTTGCTGCAATACCAGAAAGAAGGCACTCCAGAGGATTCAAAATAAAATTTTGAAAATGATTCTGAAGTTGCCTCCGTGGTATAGTACCAATGAACTTCATAGAATTTCTAATATTGAGACATTGCAACAAATGTCCAACAAAATAATTTCCAATTTTAGACAAAAATCGTTGCAATCTTCTATTGCAACGATTAACTGCTTGTACCTTTAGTATAAAATAGGTTAAGTTTAGTTTAAGTTGAAAACATTGTAATTCCTACATGGTTCAATTCAACCAGAGGAAAAAATTCTAACTGCCAGAGGAAATTGAAATGTATTAATAATAACTAAAAGCGTAACATAGCAAATAAGGATGATAGTGTTAAGAAAACACGGAACACCTAGTCTAAGAGATGAATGCATGTATTAGATAATTAGCAAATAAAATTAGTTCAAAAAAAAAAAAAAAAAAAAACAATGTTTGTTCTCTCATATGGCCCTCTGCTAATCTTCAGTTTCTATTCATTTCACACTTGCCGCTCGCTTGCGGTGTCAATCGAATCTGTATCTTCATTACTTTCATCTACTCCCTTTCGCTTTGAGTAGTATAATTATCACCGAAAAAAGCCAATAAATTAATTTAGATAAAGTCACGCGGTGATCAAAGCTTTCCTAATTAAATACCATTTAATTGATGTTTGTTGAGTATATTATAGAATGTTTAAAGATTACGTAACTCTGAAAGGGGAAGGGGGTCTTAGAAATATGAACTGTTACACGAAAAAACATTGTTTTTTATTATATACAAAAAAAAACTACAGAGGTAAAAATATACCAGGTTTCGCGTGGCTTGAACAAAGGATTTTTTTCTAAAGAAAGATCACTAATTACGTAACGGAAAATTTGACCATTTCTTCACCCCTCCCCACTATCTTACAATTTTTGTATGAATCCTCTAGAAATTTTGTGAATCGTCATACATCTCACAACCCCTCCCAGCTAAGCGTTGCGTAATTAATGAATGTTTCTTTTGATTAATTATTATTTTATTTTTTATTATTTATTCAGACTAAGGCCGAAGTGGCCTGTGTGGTATATAGGAGTCTTCTCCATTCGGCTCGGTCCATGGCTACACGTCGCCAACCACGCAGTCTACGGAGGGTCCGCAAGTCATCTTCCACCTGATCGATCCACCTTGCCCGCTGCGCACCTCGCCTTCTTGTGCCCGTCGGATCGTTGTTGAGAATCATTTTCACCGGGTTACTGTCCGATATTCTGGCTACGTGCCCGGCCCATCGCAGTCGTCCGATTTTCGCGGTGTGAACGATGGATGGTTCTCCCAACAGCTGATGCAACTCGTGGTTCATTCGCCTCCTCCACGTACCGTCCGCCATCTGCACCCCACCATAGATGGTACGCAACACTTTCCTTTCGAAAACTCCCAGTGCGCGTTGGTCCTCCACGAGTGTCGTCCAGGTCTCGTGTCCATAGAGAACTACGGGTCTAATAAGCGTTTTGTAGATAGTCAGTTTGGTACGGCGGCGATCTCTATTCGATCGGAGCGTCTTGCGGAGTCCAAAGTACGTACGATTTCCAGCCACTATGCGTCTCCGAATTTCTCTGCTGGTATCATTTTCGGCAGTCACCATTGAGCCCAAGTACACAAATTCTTCTACCACCTCGATTTCGTCACCACCGATGCAAACTCGCGGTGGGTGGCTCACATTGTCTTCTCTTGAACCTCTTCCTATCATGTAATTTGTCTTCGACGTGTTAATGACTAGTCCGATCCGCTTTTCTTCCCTCTTCAATCTGATGTAGGCTTCCTCCATCTTCTCAAAGTTACGTGCCATAATATCTATGTAGTCGGCGAAGCCAAATAGCTGGACGGACTTATTGAAATTGTACCACTCGTGTTAATCCTTGCTCTTCGTATTACCCCTTCCAAAGCGATGTTGAATAGCAGAAACGAAAGACCATCACCTTGCAGTAACCATCTGCGCGTTTCGAAGGGACTCGAGAATGCCCCTGAAACTCGAACTACGCACACCACCCGATCCATCGTCGCTTTGATCAACCGTGTCAGTTTATCCGGAAATCCGTGTTCGTGCATTAGTTGCCATAGCTGGTCTCGATCGATTGTATCATATGCGGCTTTGAAGTCGATGAATAGATGATGTGTGGGCACGTTGTATTCGCGACATTTCTGCAGTACTTGGCGAATGGCGAACACCTGGTCTGTGGTGGAGCGTTTACCCAAAAAACCCGCCTGGAACTGCTCCACGAACTCCCTTGCAATTGGTGCTAGTCGACGGCATAAAATTTGGGAGAGTACCTTGTAGGCGGCGTTCAGCAATGTGATTGCGCGGTAGTTGCTACAATCCAGCTTATCGCCCTTTTTGTAGATGGGACACACGACACCTTCCATCCACTCCTGCGGCAAAACTTCTTCCTCCCAAATCTTGGTAATGACCCAGTGCAGCGCTCTAGCCAGTGCCTCACCACCGTGTTTAAATAGCTCTCCTGCTAGTTGGTCAACCCCAGGGGCTTTGTTGTTCTTCAGCCGGCCAATCTCCTCCTGGATTTCCTGGAGATCCGGAGCCGGTAAAATTATGTCCTGCGCGCGTTCTCCCAGGTCCATCACCATACCATCACCGTCTGCCACATCGCCATTCAGGTGTTCTTCGTAGTGCTGCCGCCACCTTTGGATCACCTCACGCTCGTTCGTAAGAAGGTTCCCGTTTATGTCCTTGCACATATCAGGCTGTGGCACGTGACCCTTACGTGAACGGTTTAACTTCTCATAGAACTTTCGTGTGTTATTAGCGCGGTACAGTTGCTCCGTCTCTTCACGGTCTCGATTTTCCTGCTGGCGCTTTTTCCTCCGGAAAATCGAGTTTTGTCTGTTCCGGTCTCGTTCGCCCTCGTGCGGTGTTGCAGTAATCTGCAGCATGATTTTCTCGATCTGCAATATATCAAAATAAGAACAAGAAAACTACACACCACACCTATTTCAAAAATACACTTTTTTTGTATCATCTGACAACAACCACGAATCCGAAAAATTCCGAATTTTTATTGCCCAGGAACTTATCTATAACAACTCGACTTGCTGGTTTATATAGTTTTCTTTGGTTAACCAATATCTTCTTACTTTTTCCCTTAAGATTTATAAGACAGAAAAGTATCTATTCCGGAGATTTTGGGCAAACAAAAAAATCGTGAAAACTCCCGAAAGTTCAATTAAATCAAATAGGAAATATCAAGCATGATTTCTTTATATTGTACTTTGCAGAAGCCAGATGAAGCGTAAACTAAGTAACGCTCTCTCTTTTAACGCTTAGATTTGGTTTGCGTTTCCCCGTTTTGGGCGCAAAAGGAGATTTTACAATAATACAAACGTGATTTTTTCTGCCCACCTGGCCACATCCTTGGGAATGCTTTTGATTGTAATAAAACTATCATCTAATGAGTGCTCGGAACAGAGGAGTTGAAAAATAGCGGGTGTGTAAAATGTAAAACGAACATGAATAAAACAAATCGGAAAGAGCTCACCGAAGTTCCGTTAGACTCCTCGCTGCACAGCTTCCGTTTCGCGGACGGGTATCAATCGGTTTAGAATGACTCTTGAGCACCGTGGATGCATCGTTTGGAAGAAGAACGCTTCAATCATTGGGCAGGTTGGACTATTTGAGTCATCTTCGCAAACCACTTGAGCATCGTCGGTAGTTTTCAGATTTTGCTTCACTGGAACAGCATCAGCAGAGGTCGGGTGGAATGGGGTTCACTTCTGCTTAAAAAATAGATTCGAACATCGTTTGAAAAAGCTTTTATTTGATTTTAATCAACGAGGTGTAACACGTATTTAAGTCACAGCGATTGCTTTTCCGGCATACTTCAATTCAATTTCCGGCATAAGCGATTTTTACTCTATCTCTCAACATCTAGTTCTCTCATTCTCTCTCGGGACGGTACAAAATATGACATAAACAAAAATATGCACGTTTCACGGACAACGTGATGCCAGATGGTATTATTCATAACAATTTTGATTTTGTTGAGAAGATAATATTTACTCATCCAAATTCCTTCCAAACACTTAAAAACCATATTTTTTCACTTTTTGAAATCGAGAGAATTATAAATAACTTGATAGCGTCTACGTATTAGACAGATTTGCTTTTAACGATGAGGGATTATTTTCATACTAAAAAACTCCTGGCCTTTTGGCAGCACGCGAATAGAAGTTATTGGGCAGATTTGAGGATACATTTTTGAATGTATTCTAACATGTTTATATAAATTCTAGTGATACGAACAAATATAAAGGATTGAAGTGCGTGAGTTTAGAATTATTGTGTAATGGTTAACAGCTCTGAGCACTGATTGTATCGAGCACTGTGACGATTTTCAGGTAAGTGTTCAATGATACCGTTTTGTAAAAGAGGAAATATTCACTCCGGCTCAGTGGTGTTGCAACGAAGAGCGAATGTTTGATATCTACATTTTTATTTTCTATAATTGGCTCAATTAGGAGTAAAATAAATGGTTAAAAAATATTAAATATTGTGCGATATAAACGGGAGATTTTTTTTTAATTATCGAAGATAAACCTACGTTTTTCAAACAGTATAAATCATTAGTTTTCTGTGCAGTGAGCCGGGATTCGGGTCCATAGGTCCAAGTAGTGCTTTACCCTGCCTTGGGATAAAGTCGTTTCCATGGAATATTGTTAGTTTTGAATAAAATATTCTGGACCATATATAAATCGATACGTTGGAATATCCAGCTTTTTACGCTAGCCATAAATCAACTATGGCAATATATACTTCAAACGTTTTTTTTTTTTCACTATTACAAAACCGTATCAAAACACATATTCCTGATAAATGAGGACGTAATTCCCGTCAAACTAGAAGTAGCTTTGAATTGCGATCAGATATTAATTCTAAGAGTTTAAACAAAGTACATCAAGTACATCAACGAACAAGTCAAATTACAACAAATAGGTATAACAGCTACGAAAAATTATGTTTTCGGCCTCTTCTTTTTAGTTTTTGTTGATAACATATGCGCTTTACTCAAAATTCAAATTACCAATCGCCCACTTTGAGCGATTGATTGTTTATCCTCGCGATTGATGAACAATTGAACACCTATTCTAAAAGATCAGATAAGAAAATGTTTAAACTATTGTTTATAAAAAAACGTATGAATAGTTGAAAAGAAGTGGCATAGATCATATCACTTTCCATGGTGAATCCTGATCTATGTTTCTGATTACCCATCCCAACTAACACAACTTCCTTCCCGTTCCCCCTGTCAAAATGAACTAGAAAATTATGATAACAATAATGGAATCCATCTATCGAGCACGCGCGCTGTCGTATTTTGTACAAAACTGTCTGAAAACTTCACATGTTCTCGACTCGACTTCACATGTGTCTCGACTTCCCTGGGCATAAAAGCATCGTGTTAGCCTCATGATATAAGAATGCAAAAATGGTAACTTGGCTTAGAAACCTCGCAGTTAATAACTGTGGAAGTGCTTAAAGAACACTAAGCTGCGAGGCGGCTCTGTCCCAGTGTGGGGATGTAATGCCAATAAGAAGAAGAAGAAGAAGAAGAAGAAGAAATTGAACTTTATTATTAACAGTAGCCGTTGACTTAAAGTAATCTTTGTACTTTCCACACAAGATATAATTGTATCAAATACAATGAAAGATTAAAACAAAATTATATATATAATACTAAGTTAAAAAGCAAGACAGACTCTTGTTGGAATGTTGTGCCATACGAGAAAAAAAGTTATCGTGATTTTGGGTTGGGTTTTTCTACTGGTCTATCAATGACTACATCTGAATTCAATATTCGTTTCAATGAATTTTGCTTATTTTTTATTATCCAATCTTTACATTAACACTGTTAAACTATTACAGGTTAAAAATATAGGGCCATAATTACATCCAGTGATACTATGATGTCGAATATGATAAACGAGAATTTTGATAATGAGTGTTAACATTCAATCAAAATTATTACTATTACATTCTATATTGCGAGATCTACTTATTTGATATCGTAACAAATCATTTACTGAATGACCGAGCGTTATGTAATCGGTAGAACAACAGATTCCAATTCAAGCTAACAACATCCTTCCAAGACGAATCTCGTGTGCAGTGCATTATTAACTCACCCACAACACCCCCCACAAGGCCACCGAACCGACGCAACGATAACATTGAAGATTATGCAATAACTACTTCCCTCGCTGGGGAGAGAAAAGCTCGGAGAAAATGCAGAACGTGTAAAACCCGAAGACGACCTCCCCATCACCCGGAAAGGGCTGTCGTTCGAGTGCTTTCATTGATAAAATGTCATTGTTTTTGTTTGGATTCTTCGTGAAGCTGTGCTGCTAGCCCCCCTTCTTTGTTTTTCTGAGAACGTAGAAAAGCTCCGAATGAATGTCGTCGTCGTTGGTCGTCGTATTGCATTCGTGCGCATGAAAGCTCGAAGCAATGGACGAATTCCATGGCTATCCAACCAGCAGTTGGCAGCACCTTTGTGTCCCGCGTGCCGGTGTAGGTAAGAAATCCTTCAATACAATGGAATTTGACAGGGGTCTGAGGTCGAAACATTCGTATCAACTATGATACAAATTCAAAATTTTATGAAATTGAATGCATAGTACGAGTTCCCATTCTGTTAAGGGTGCCGTTAATTCTGGTGACGATTTGGCATGGAATTCGTAATTGAACGAATTCTCTCTCGTGAGATCACGAAGTTTAATAGCAGACCAGTGCTGTTAATAAATCAATTTACCAAGTTTGAATGATTTTCCAGTGTGGTTATTTCCGAATTTTAATGTTGGTCTACAGCGAAATTGAATCTAATAAATCGTAGCTTGGTTTTTTTTTGCCATTTTTTTACAAAATATAACAATGTAATCTGTCGTTAAATATTGAAAACTAAACAATTTATAATTCAAATTCGCAATCCATATCTGAAAGAACAGTTACTCAGAGAAAATCCAAATGTAAAGTCAAGCAACTTCTTACGCATTCCGTCAAATTGGTACGAGTCCGAAAATAGTCGACATCACTGCCAGCTATAACGAGTCAGCAGTGCGACAATGTCCCAAGAAAGATGATATAAAATACGACAGGATGGCACATTCCGCCGCTCAGTATGCTTCTCGCGATGGTCCGAACTCGGTCGGTCTTTCCAAAGATGAGTCGTCCCGGTAGTGGTTCCTGGCGGTGCTAAGATTTCGTGCGTTTTTGGTTCTCCTCCCGGTAATTTAACGTGCTCTACTAGCTCCTCAACAATTTCCACTTCCGGAAGAAGGGCCCTTTCCAACAAAGTGCGGATCGATTTGACAGCTTCAGGCGGATGATTTTGTTTGATTTTATCCTTCCGTTGTTGGGCTTGGAATTGGAACTGAAGTGGTTGCCTTGCGATGATTGAAGATTGTTGTCGAAATCGTATTAGGATCGGCCGTCACGCTCGAATATGGGATGCAAAGTAATTTGTATTCATTGATGCAGCGGCGTCGGCGGTGTCGTTTTTGGAGAGTGGCTACCGGATGAACGGCGTCAAGAAGAAGTTGGTGAATGTTTTTGTTTTCGTTCAGTATAGCCAGTAGCATTGAAGTCGATAATCGTGTTGGTTGGTAGGGATTGCCGTTGTTGTTCCACGAACGAAATCGAGATGTATAAGACGACGATGCTGATGATGGTGAGAGAAGAGGGAATTTACGATTCAAGTGTGGCTGATAGTGATATGAATAACAACCTTGAGGTGAAAAATATACGAGATCTACATTAGGGATATCTTCCATGAGATGCTGGTAGATAAATATACGATGGAAGCGCATGGTAGTTGACATTATTTTATGTTATCGTGTCGCGGTTTGATCTAAATAGTTTCAGCTAACATAACTTTATGTTTAGTAAGCGTATCATAAAAAGATATTGATTAATATTAGGTCAATGGAAGTTAAAATATTTGCCTGTTTTACACCTTTATGGAAAAATCATCGTACTTAATCGATAAGCCGGCCGATGGTCCCAAACCGAACTCGAGGTATGTCTCACATATGGTGCTGTCCGCGAATAAGTCTGAAGAGTAGAACAGTCCAAAATGCACCCCTCAAAATTGTTCGATGTTTCCACCAATTTCAACATGAATACCGATCCATTTCAACGTGTAGATGCAAAATTTACAAAATTAGCTGCATTTCACAATAATCTCTTTTTTCAAAAGCTTTTTATGAATTTCTACCGCATTTAGAATATGTTTCAAATATGGGCCCGTGGGAAAATGCCTGATAGTGGCCCAAAATGACATCATTGTACGTAAACTAATGGTAAATCTATGGTGGTTTGTTTTGTCTTAATGGATTGAACGACAATCTTACGGGTGAAGTGATAGAATCGCAAATCGTTAAATTTAGGTGAAAAAGAACGGATTTTGCTCATGTCTTCCATTACAGATCAATAATGAATAACGAATATTAAGAATAGTCCTCCAGGAATCCAAAACTAAATGCACTCGCGTTTTAAGGCTCCCCCAGACCTAAGCGATTTCATCGCCGCGACGGCGACAACTAGTCGCCGCGGTTCTATCGTTTGGTCGCTGCAAGCAATGTTCTATTTACACTTCCATACCACCGGCGACAGAATCGCTGTCGCCAAGCGATAGTATCGCGTCGCGACTGTCGCGTCGCGTATGTTTGGGGGGACCTTTAAAAGGCATCCAATTTAAAACGGAAGCTACGCACAACTGTCATTTTTATTATTCCACGCATGCGGTGACTCAGCAAAGCTGGATGGATTAATAAGAACAACAGTTGTGCGGTGCGTGGCTTCCGTTGTAAATTGGATGCCCTTGAAAATGAGAGTGCATTTAATTCTGGATTCCTGGAGGCCGAAAGGTTGTGTTTAGACTACAATACCATTTATGTTGGTACTGCAGGAGATAGCAGCAAAACGATGTTTAACGTGAATTGTAAAATTTAACAGTTATGCTTGGCTTGGGATAAATTGTATACTACTTAGGTTAGATCATATGTGGTATATTGTTATAAAAAGTACATGGCGCAATATCGACAATATTTTCTTTACGCTGTACCTGTTCAACGCAAGCGCATGATTGATAGGCACCTACTTTGATAGAGAAAGTAGCTTCAAATTCACGAAAAATATCCAGGTTATATATGCCAGTAGTCTATATTGGTATAACAGTAGGAAACATTTTGGTAGAACATGAAACAGAGAAATAAATAAGATAGTAATACAAAGTTGGAAAGGGACTAGCTTGGCTTTGAACTAACGACCTTTTTTCTTATAAGGCAGAAGCAGTACCGCAAGAGATGAACCGATCAAGGGTTGAAAATCTGTTCAATAAAGATATTAAAAAAGCAGTAGCCACTAGACCGCCATGCTCGTCTCAGCAAGGCAAGACACGTATTTTCTGTCTAATTAATTTAAATTATTTATTCTATAAATGTAATATCTCATAGTATCTCCATAGTTTTTTTTTCTTAATTCGTTAAAAAGTTCATCACTAGATACCATAGTTGTAAATCGAGAGTTTTCTATGACAAAGAGTCTAGAAATTGGAAATTCTACGCCTTAGTTTGCGATGCCATTTGTATTTTTTTTGTATAAAAACAACGTGAGTCGATTTAGTTGTTTTTGTAAATGTCGATCATGTCAATTCGAGGTTCCATTCAAGTATTTAATATCTAGCTATGCCTTTCTTGTGTATTGTACAAGACAAAAATACACATTAGTAAGGTCAAGACCTCAGATAGCCTAGTTGTGGGTTTCGGTCCGGTCGAGGGGATCCTTCGGGTTGGAAGTTTTCTCGATTGTTCTGAGCATAAATAGAGTATTATTGTGCTTGTGCCAAACAATGTTTCAAATTATGCATTTGGCTGGCATTCTAATCTCTCAATTAATAACTGTGGAATTGCATTGGCAACATTAGATTAGGAGTTTTTTTGTCTTTATTAACGAGACTTTCAGCCCGAGGCTGGCTCGTTAGATTAGGAGTTGAATATAAACTAATTGTCAAAAGCAATAAATTTGAACAAACCCTAGAAGAAGACGGAAGTCAACAATAGTACATTAGAGATATGTCCATGCATTTGCAATTTCATTTTTTGTTAATTCATAACACTTAACATAACTTTTTCCTAAAAATAGAAAAAAAAAAAAAAAGATTTTGACAAGACCTTGAGCAAGGAAAAACCGAATTTGACCAAATTATTTGATTTGTCAGTACATATTCAATGTAAACATTTGGTGGGGTTTATCCACATTTCTTTTTCGTTTTCTTTTATTTTAATTTTTTCAACCTTCCCTTTTTTCATTTTGTCCTTTGTTCTTCTTTTCTCTTCCAGCTTCCTCTATCCTTCTTCTAATTCATTCTTTGTTCTTCCATCTCCTTCATCTTTTTTTCTTCTAATTTCCTCCTCCTACTTTCATTATATTTTCCTAATATTTATTCCACCTTCCTTCATCTTTCAATCTTCTTCCCTCTTTTTGTTGCCTTCTTTATTTTCTCTTTCTTCCCTTCAACTTTCTTCATTCTCTATTCTTTTTTTCTTTCTCTCTTTTTCTTACATATTTCCGCTCTTTCTTCTGTATTTTCATCTTTTTACCATTCAAGTATAAGAAATATACGTAAAGGCTATAAAATCTCTGAACAATTATTTAAGCTCTTGTAGTGGAATGTCTTCAACTGTCTAAGACGAGTTTAGTTTTTTTCCATTTTACGAGACACTGAAGATGGCCTCACAGTGGAGGTCGAAATACGTATCTAAAAAGATAACAAAACGAAGTGGAATTAAATGAAAAGTACTATTCGTCTTAGACAGTATAAAATCACTCCCAAACCGAATTTTTGAGAGAAGTCTCAGAGATCTATGATGTTATTTACCAATCGTCTCAGCTCTACGATTCGAGGTGTTGACCGTATGTGTGTATTAGGGTGGCTCAAAAAACACTTTTTCAAATTTGTTGATGGGCCGCCCTCTTATTCGGTTCTATTTGATGCCCTGATGCTCTGGACAAAATTTCAGCTAAATCGGTCAACGTTTGGGCAGTGCTAAACTCGTTGGAAGTTTATATGGAAAAATGTATGCAGCAATATCCAAATACAGTGATTTGCAGTTAGACGGTACAATTTACGATCAAGAACCATGATACTCATTCAGATCTTGTAGAATAAAATCTAGAATGTTATGCTGAAAATCGCGAGAAGATTAGAGTTTTTTAGGCAAAGATATTAGCATTTTACTGGAGTGTTGTAGGGGTGAATTTATTTCTTTTCAAAGGTAAAAGAAACGAAATTTGCTCAAACCCCACTTCAGAGAAATGCTAATAACTTAGCCGGGCAAACTCTAATCTTCTCACGGTTTTCTGCATAGCATTCTGTATTAAATTCTTCAAGATCTGAATGAGTATCATAGTTCTTCATCGTAAGTTGTGCCGTCCAACTGCAATTCACTGTTTTGGGATGTTTCTGCATACATTTTTGCATATAAACTTCCAACGAGTTTAGCACTGCCCAAACGTTGACCGATTTGGCTGAAATTTTGTCCAAAGCATCAGGGCATCAAATAGAACCGAATAAGAAGGCGGCCCATCAAAAAAATTGAAAAAAGTTTTTCCCATACTAATTTGAGCCACCCTAGTGTGTATATGTGCACACAAATGTGAGACACACTTTTCAATGCTTAGCATTATCCGATTTGTTCGCATTCGATTTGGAATATTAGTTCCTTTAGAAAATTGACCCGATGGGCCACTACAAGGGTCCTTACTTGGAAAAACAGGTCCATAATAAAAAAAATCATTCCCCTCAAAGGGCTATTTCGATTTCTCTCATGTGTTTTTCTCATTACATTTTACAACAGTTGAGAAAAGCGAGGTGGATTCTGATTTTTGTCTTTCTCGTAAGGCTATATGTTCGATCCAAATATAAACTTTTTATAGGAGGTACGAAGATCGTTAATTTTTTTGGCACTTACCTTTAATCAATTTACTCGCAACAGGGGGGGAATCCTGTCCCATATTTTCCTATTGAGAACTGGCTAGATCAAACTATGGGATCAAAAGTAATGGCCCAAATAGGATTTTTTTTATGAAAAACACGTTAGGGAATTTTTACTCAAGCTTTTTTAGTAGATCTAATGCACGAAAAAAGCACAAACACCGCTAGGTGGATTAATCAAAGTTTTTCTTTTCACGTTTTTCTGTTTGTTTTCTTCTCATGTTTGCCTCTTTTGTTTGTTCTTTATTTATTACCTTCTTTTTTCTCATTTTTTTCTTTTCAGTGTTTCAAAAAAAAGGTTGAGGTTTTACTCCTTTTTCCTCATCCTTCATTTCTTACTCTCTACTTCTCATTTTCTACTTCATACTACTAACTACTTACTTGTCACTTACTTCTGACATTTCACACAATATAAGAGGAAAATGTTCAACTATTCGACCAAATAACGTTCGGCCGAATGAAGCCAAAACCGAAATAATTTGACCACAATCGCAAATAAATCAACAAAGGAATTAGAAGGAATGTTTCCAGTCCCAAACAGGTTTTTGCTGTATTGCAATTAATCGGCTTTCTTAAAAAAAAAACCTGATTAATCCACGTAGCGGCGTTGGTGCCTTTCTCGTGCAAAAAATACTAAAAAATATATAAATGAGTATTTTTTAGCGTGTTTTGGGCATAAATAATAGTATTCTGGCCAGAGAATCGAGTGAGCCTTGGCTGAAAACAGAAGTGTGTTTTTTTTTATCCGTCATATTTTTTTCCCAAATTTTTTCAATTTGGTTCTCAAAATCCTTCAAGTTTGGATTTTGGAAGATGGCATGAAAAATATTGTACCAACATTCAAAAAAGATACTTCCAGTCGATTTCGAATATTCAACCGGAATAAATCCAGTACTCGAGTGGGAGTCCGGCTGGCAGTGAAGCAGTTCCCGCTTTTTTACTTATGAGAGCCGAAGTCCCCTTGGATATCAGTCGGATACAGTGTTCAACCGGTATCCTTCCGGTAATTAGGCTTCTAAAAATGTCAATCGGAACTGGTCTTCACCATCGATGCATCAAATGGAACCGAAATCGCAGGCAGTTTTCGATGTCGATCAAAATTTTATCCGTAATCGTGATGTTTGAAAAATTTCGAATGTGGATGATAACATGGATCCAAGCTACATTGCGGTTTTCTGCAAGTATTCTCCAATGGTCGGAATGTTTCTATATTAACTATATTAGTATTTGATTTTATCTGTGTTTGCGCGTTCCATCTGTTTTGTTCATTGATTTTAAAAGACAAATTTCATAGAGGGCGAAATTGGGTCTCTCATGGGGCTTTCTCATGAAATCAAACCAAATAATATTTTACATCTCTTCTCTTGTATTTTGACTTCACGTGATTCTTAATATAAAACGACCAGGTTCAGAAAACTTTCGCTAAATCGCAATTCTGGATAGAATCTACGAAAACTGTTTTTTTTAGTAATTTCTCCATAAAATCCATTTATCTCGAAATCGATACATAATAGTAGTTTGTGCAACTAGTTGCAAAAAGATGATTTTTTCAGCACGAGTTGTACGTTTATCCAACGAGGCTTGCCGAGTTGGATAAATACTTCGAGTGCTGAAAAAAAAACGAGTTTTGCAACGAAACACAATTTTTTGCAATGACGAAAAATGGGCTTTAATATGATAAATCTATACCAAAATAGTACAATCGAATTCACTCCACATGATCATTCATGCCAATAAATTATGTTGCGTCAGAGAACAATAAGATTCCATCTTATCGTGCCAAATTGCATTCTTAAAAAGATACAGGGGATGGACAAAATAATTAGGATAGGCAAATTTTGGGTAAACTTAGATGTGTTGTAACTACCTTAGTTATCATCCGATTTTGACAATTCAGTCATGCCTGAACTAGAAAATTAATGCAGTTTGACGGTATGTCCATGGAACCGACTATGTCCACCGGATTCCGGAGATATTCCGGGTTTTTCGGAGGTAGGTTCAAAACCGTAAATTTAAGGTGGATATTAGGAGAAGTTGTGGTTAAAAATTGAATAATATTAGTAACCACAAATGAAGTAGGGCTCTTGCTGATTGGAACCATATATTGAGATTTGGAATCGGACCAGAATCAAGTGAGATATGGCCATTTCTTTAAAATCGGTTCCGATCGATACTTATCAAAGGGGTAAGGACACAACTTCATTTGAATCTCGCTTTTTGATAGATGATCCACTATGATTTTATTCTAGAAGGCCTCTAATGTGTCAAGAATGAAAAACCAATTGAATAAACGGATCCTGGAGTCGCTGGGATATCCCCGGGGAACCTGTGGAAGGGGACATTTTAGTTTTACCACCAAAACCAGTCATTCGACGGCTCTTTTTTCTTGGTTTTCGATCAGGAAGCGAAGTATGAATATAAAATGGTCCATTGACGGCTCTGACCGCTTCCAGGATCTACGGATTGGCCCCGGGGAACCTGTGGAAGGGGACATTTTAGTTTTTGCACCAAAACCAGTCATTCGAAGACTCTTTTTTCATGGTTTTCGATCAGGAAGCGAAGCATGAATATAAAATAATCCATTGACGGCCATGACCGCATTCAAGACCTAATTGCCCCCGAGGAACCTGTGTATGAGCACATTTGAGTTTTAGCACTAAAACCAGTCATTTGATTTTCGATCAGGAAGTGAAGTATGAATCCAAGACCCACGGATTGCTCCTGGAGAATCTGTGTAAGGGGACATTTTATTTTAAGCATCAAAACCAGTCATTCGACGGCTCTTTTCTTGTGGTTTCGAGAAATGAATATAAAAGGGACCATTGAGGGCTCTGACCGCTTTCTGGACCTAGAGATTGGCCCAGGAAACCTGTGGAAGGGGACATTTTGGTTTTAGCACCAAAACTAGTCATACAACGGCTCTGTTTTCATGGCTTTCAGAGCCGTCAATGGTCCATTTCTTGTTCATACTTCACATTCTGATTGAAATCCATGAAAAAAGATCCGTCCAATGATTGGTTTATAGCATAGCATAACATAGCATAGCATAGCATAGCATAGCATAGTTACGATGTACTTCGTAGATTGGACACTAGTGATACTCATGTTTTTCTTTTGAAATCCTTATTCAGATTGCTATCAGAAATCAAGGTGGGTGTGGTCCTTGATTCCAATCTAGGATAAAAATCACAAGAGCATGAGGATTACTACTCCTGGCCACGCCCATCTCCACCGTAACTTGGGAGGGGAAGGAAGTGTTGGTGTAGTACTTATTTAACGATAGGCCCCCGACTCAGCGACACCCTCATAAGTACACGGAGTTGGATAATGAGGAAGGTATTCGTTTTGTCAGGATTTGCCTGTAGCTGACAATGTGACCGTGATAGATCTTACACCGTAACACACCACGCAAAGGTGTCTACCCAGCGTTACGGGGAGGAGCCGTCCAATGATTGGTTTTTGTGCTAAAACTAAAATGTCCCCTTCCACAGTTCCCCGGGGGCAATCCGTAAGTCCTGGAAGCGGTCAGATCCATTAATGGTCCAATTTATACTCATACTTCGCTTTCTGATCAAAAATCACGAAAAAAAAAAAGCCATCGAGTTATTGGTTTTGGTGCAGCAACTTAAATGTTCCTTTCCACTAGTTTTCCGGGGGGAATCTGTAGGTCATGAGAGCGGTTAGAGTCATCAATGGTTAATTTTATATTCATACTTTGCTTATATTAAAGAAGAGCTGTCGAATGATTGATTTTGGTGTAAAAACTAAAATGTCCCCTTCCACAGGTTCCTCGGGGGCAACCAGTAGGTCCAGGAACCGGTCAATGCTGTCAATGGTCCTTTTTTATTTATACTTTGCTTCCTGATCGAAAACCAATAAAAAGAGCCGTCGAATAACTGATTTTAGTGCTAAAACTTATATGTTCCCTTCCACAGGTTCCCCGTGGGCAACCCTTGGGTCCTGGAAGCGGTCAGAGCCGTCAATGGACCATTTTATTTTCGTACTTCGCTTCCTGATCTATAACCATGAAAAAAGAGCCGTCGAACGACCGGTTTTGGTGGTAAACTAAAATGTCCCCTTCCACAGGTTCCCAGGGGCAAATCCGTAGATCCTGAAAGCGGTCAGAGTCGACAATGGACCATTTTATATTCATACTTCGCTTCCTGATCGAAAACCATGAAAAAAGAACCGTCGAATGACTGATTTTGGTGCTTAAAACTTAAATGTCCCCATTCACAGGTTCCCCGGGGACATCCCAGCTACTCCAAGATCTGTTTATTCAATTGGTTTTTCATTCTTGACACATTAGAGGTCTTCTAGAATAAAATCATAGTGGATCATCTATCAAAAAGCGAGATTCAAATGAAGTTGTGGCCTGACCCCTTTGATAAGTATCGATCGGAACCGATTTTAAAGAAATGGCCATATCTCACTTGATTCTGGTCCGATTCCAAACCTCAATATATGGTTCTAATCAGCAAGAGCCCTACTTCATTTGTGGTCACTAATATTATTCAATTTTTAACCACAACTTCTCCTAATATCCACCTCAAATTTACGGTTTTGAACCTACCTCCGAAAAACCCGGAATATCTCCGGAATCCGGTGGCCATAGTCGGTTCCACGGACATACCGTCAAACTGCATTAATTTTCTAGTTCGGGCATGTCTGAATTGTCAAAATCGGATGATAACTAAGATAGTTACAACACATCTAATTTTACCCAAAATTTGCCTATCCTAATTATTTTGTACATCCCCTGTATGAAGCGATGGATGCAATTGCCTTTGGAAAATTGTGATGTTATGTCCAACAAACCATTTCATTTATTACAAGACGCTTAGAGTACACTATTTAAACACTCACACAAATTAATTCAGCTAAATGTAGTCAACTACTGTCCCAATGTAGGTTTTTCATTATAGCACCCAAATGAGTGCTGTAATGAATATTATGCAACCCATTTGAGTTGCATAATGGTCATTAAAGCACCCATTCTGTTGGTATGGAAAAGTAGGCCGTTTTATCACTCAAATGACAACTTTAAACCAGGTATAATGATCAGGAATTGCAAAAAAATATATATAGATGAATTGTTTCTTTTCAATATGCTTACATATATGTGAACCTTGCCAGACAATGTTAATGACATTAGTATTTATGTTCTTTTTTCTCCATTTCACGTCATTGAATGGTTCAGATTTTAACTGGTTTTGTTGGGTTTATTTATACACTTCCCAGGAGTTCAATTGAAGGCTTACGACACTAATGTTGGTCCTCCTTAAAGGCCGTACCCTACGTACGGTTGGTACGTAAGCATTTTTCTGGGATTTGCGACCCCCCTTCTTGTTGTTTGATTTTTTTTCATGCAAACGTTTTTTAATTTATATAGTGCGTAAGAAAATGTCAGACCCCCTCCTCTATAAGTGCTTATGTAATGCCATAATGTAGTGTGTACAGCCCCTTATATGATTTAATACTTTACAAACCGTCGTAGAATTTTTTTTCATATGCGGACAATATTTTTCGTTCAATTGTTTCTCATTTCTAACTTTGCTTAGATTAGTAAATAACTGTAATTGTAAATCTAATCAGTAAATATAATAAAAAAAAACACAAGCACTTATCAGGAGTTGAAAAGTTCCATACTGAATGGTTATTTAAGGAAACCATTATTTTTCAAGTAAGCATGCTTTCTTGTTAGAGTATGCATATACGTCATGCTTTACATTAACTATGGAAGTATATATTTTTATATCTGTCCTATCATAAAACAAATTATTGACAAAAACTAAAAATTGTTGAACTTATATCCAACATCATTGATCTATCCATCACGCCTTCATGCAACTGTCGGATCACCACCGAGATGAATTTCAACATAGTTATTGTCGATTTCTGGTTATATAACTGGCCCATGGGTGTCAGCCCATGGCCGAATGCCGTCTGGCCGAATGCCATTTGGCCGAACGCCATTTGGCCGAATGCCGTTTGGCCGAACGGGTCGTTTGGCCGAATGCCGTTTGGCCGAATAGTTAAAAAAATGACCTCAAACTACGAGTAGCGAAGAGTGAGAAATGAAACGTGAGTAATGAGAAGTTAGAAGTGAGAAGTGACATGTGAAAAGTGGGAAGGGAAAAGTGAACAGAGAACTTCTTCCTTCTTCTTTCTACTCCTTCTTCCTTCTTCTCCTTCTTCATTCTTTTCCTTCTTCCTTCTTCTCCTTCTTCCTTCTTCTTTCTCCTTCTCCCTTCTCCTTCTTCTTTCTTCCTTCATTCTTTTTCCTTCCTTTTTCTTTCTTCCTTCTTCATTCCTCTTTCTTCCTTCTTTCTAATTCCTTCTTTCTCCCCCCTTCTTCCTTTTTTCTTCTTCCTTCTTCATTATTTCTTCTTCATTCTTTCTTCTTCTTTCTTCTTTCTTCCTTTTTGCATCTTCCTTCTTCCATCTTCCTTCTTCCTTGTTTCTTCTTCCTTTTTCCTTCTTCCTTCTTCCTTCTTCCTTCTTCCTCCTTCCTTGTTCCTTTTTTCTTCTTCCTTTTTCCTTCTTCCTTCTTCCTTCCTACTTCTTCCTTCTTACTTCTTCTTTCTTCCTTCTTCCTTCTTGCTTCCTCCTTCTTCCTTCTTCCTTCCTACTTCTTCCTTCTTACTTCTTCTTTCTTCCTTCTTCCTTCTTCCTTCTTCCTTCCTACTTCTTCCTTCTTACTTCTTCTTTCTTCCTTCTTCCTTCTTCCTTCCTACTTCTTCCTTCTTACTTCTTCTTTCTTCCTTCTTCCTTCTTCCATCTTCCTTCTTCTTTCTTCCTTCTTCCTTCTTCCTTCTTTCTTTTTTCTTCTTCATTCTTCCTTCTTTTTTCTTCCTTCTTCCTTCTTCCTTCTTCCTTCCTCCTTCTTCTTTCTTCCTTACTTCTTACTTCTTACTTCTTCTTTCTTCCTTCTTCCTTCTTCCTTCTTCCTTCTTCCTTTTTCCTTCTTCCTTCTTCCTTCTTCCTTCTGCCTTCTTCCTTCTTCCTTCTTCCTTCTTCCTTCTTTCTTCTTCCATCTTCCTTCTTCTTTCTTCCTTCTTCCTTCTTCCTTTTTTCTTTTTTCTTCTTCATTCTTCCTTCTTTTTTCATCCTTCTTCCTTCTTCCTTCTTCCTTCTTCCTTCTTCCTTCTTCCTTCTTCCTTCCTACTTCTTACTTCTTCTTTCTTCCTTCTTCCTTCTTCCTTCTTCCTTCTTCCTTCTTCCTTTTTCCTTCTTCCTTCTTCCTTCTTCCTTCCTCTTTCTTCCTTATTCCTTCTTCCTTCTTCCTTCTTCCTGTTTCCTCCTTCCTTCTTCCTTCTTCCTTCTTCCTTCTTTCATCTTCTTCTTCCTTCCTCCTTCCTCCATCCTCCTTCTTCCTTCTTCCTCTTCCTTCTTTCTTTTTCCTTCTTTCTTCTTCCTCCTTCCTCCTTCCTTCTTCCTTCTTTTTTCTTCCTTCCTTCTACTTCCTTCTTTCTACTTCCTTCTTCCTTCTTTCCTCTTCCTTCTTTCTTCATTCTTCTTCCTTCTTCCATCTTCTTTCTTTCTTCTTCCTTTTTTCTTCTTTATTCTGCCTACTTCCCTTGTTTTTCTGTTTTTCTTGATCGTTTCTTTTTCCTTGATTCTTTCTTCTTCTTTCTCTTTTTCTTTTTCTTCGTTTATTTTCCACTCAGAGAATTTCAACTATTCGGCCAAACGGCATTCGGCCAGATGGCGTTCGGCCAAATGACCCTTTCGGCCAAATGGCATTCGGCCAAACGACATTCGGCCAAACGGCATTCGGCCAAATGACCCTAAACCGGCCCATGACAGTGCTAAATACAGTTGATTTGTTTTTACCACGTTTACATATCTTCTAATTTTCGCCAATCTACAATATTTTTTCAGATGATGATTAGAAGAATTAGAAAACATAAGTATTTTAAACGAGAAGACTCATGTTATTATGTGTGATACTGCTTCGCATCTTCTTATCTTATCTTTTAGGATTCAAGAACTCTGTCTTTCAATTTCAATCAAAACATTCCTCGAAGGACGTCAAATGTTTTCACCTCTGAAGGCAGCAATTCATTTCTAATTATACCGATGTGGGAAGGATCTTGCCTGTTCTGGACTTACAAAATGAAATTTTGTGAGAGAATTCCATTCTATATATTATCAATTTACATTAAAACTATATGAAACTATATAATTATATATAAAAAAACCATCAGGGCACCCGATTGAAGCGATTTGGATAGGAAGAGTGGAATCGCCAACATCGCCCTGTTGTTAACATCTCGTGGATAAAGGGCGGGCTCTTCTCCCCATCTATTGGGTCAATCTGGGAAACGAGGGCTAGATTATATTATTGTATGTACGAACTTTCTTCTGGAAGGAGATTCTCTATTCATCCCGTGGATTCGCATAAGTGTTTCTGCTTATGGAACCACCCCACCCATTTTTGGCCCTTCATACAGGAGTTTGATGAAATGCAAACAATAATGTAATCATGCTCAAATCGTTTGTCAGATATGGCCAGTGCTATCGGCAGGTGCCTTGCTACAATAGATGGTAGTATCATCATCATCATCATCATCATCAAAAAATAGTATTCTGGCCATAACTTCTGATCCCACAGTCCGATCTGGTCAATTTTCAATAGCAAACAATGGGACAACATTCCCCGTCGAATGAAACTTGTTGCAAGGGACAATGCTAAGTTCCAAATAGTGTGTCTACAAAATTTGTACACATACACACACATACATACGCACATACAGACATCCCCTCAGTTCGTCGAGCAGAGTCGATTGGTATATAACACTATGGGTATCCGGGGCTCCTATCAAAGGTTCGTTTTTGGAGTGATCATATAGCCTTTCGGTACAACTTTGTTGTACGAGAAAGGCAAAACAGTAAGCAGGGTTTATTTGATTGATTTCACACTTCCATTAGTATATTGATTAGAACTGAATGCACGTTTTTAGAATTATGTTCCGAAAGCACAAATTAAGCTGGTTGTGCTAGGTTGCAAGAACGCATTCATTTTATTTATTTAGCTTGAATCTAAACAGATAACACTGAATCAACAATTCTACGCCACAATACACGGTTCGAGGCGCTCTATGCCTGTTTGTACCTGCCAAGTCGAAAGCAAATACTATCTTTGCAGGGTTGCAGATAGTCCGTAGATGACTACCGGTCTTATGCACGTTTTGTACATGACACATATGGTGCGGGTGTGAATCTTTCTTGACCACAGTTTCTTCTAGAGCCCGTAGTAGTAGGCTGACCATACGTACCGTATTTAACGGGACAGTCCCGTTTTTCAGACCTTATTGTGCTGTCCCGTCGTAATCTAAAAAATCCTCAAATTGTCCCGTTTTTTCATTGATCCTTAGAATTTGGCTAATTTGGCAGTGGCTTGAACGGAACCGATAACTTGGTAGGCAAGAATATCCTGAAAATCAGTCACGTCTCAACGTCAATAAAAATAAGCGAAGGGACGACATTCTAATTCCCAGATTAAGTTTATTTCATTTATTTTTCAATCTTGAGAGGTAGGTAGTTCTATTTTTTTTAATCTGCTTTATCACATATTTTTTAATCCTTTGATTCTTTTCGAAAGATTAAGAATTATTCAAAGTCTAAGGCGTTTTCAAACCAAGGGAAAATTCGGTCTTCCCGCATTTTAACCTTCCGGGACTCGCTTGGTCCTGGATCGCTCACGCAGTCCCGCTTCTATTGTGAACGAGGAGCGTGCTTTTTTCGAAGGTGTTGTACTTTTTACAACGGCGCGAGTCCCCGAGGGTTAAGGCTGGTTTACAGATCAGAAGCTTGTCTGCAAATTTTGCTTCCATATGTGTGGGCGAGATTCATGGGATTCCGTTGGTAGAAAATTAGAATTTGGGCCTGATTTAACATACAATCCGGTGGAAATCTCCAAGAGTCCGAGCTGTAGAGCAGTCTACCAAATTAGCCAGGATCTGTTTTACTTTTAGCAACGAAATTGCATGAGTCTCGCCTTTTTGGAAGCACAAGGGGACAAAATAAATGGACAAGATTCCCAAGACATGAGGCTACTTTTACCGCCATTTAAATCAATTTCGATCAAAAAGGACTGTGGATTGATTAGATTTGACATGGAAATAATTAAATTACATTTCAGAAAAATATATAAAGCTCTTTTAGTGGAATGTATTCAACCGTCTAAGACGAATTAAGTACTCTCCATTTAATTCTACTAGTTAATTTTCGTTATCTTTGCAGATACGTATTTCGACCACAACTGTGTGGTCGTCTTCAGTGTCTCGTACTTGACTCGACTTAAAGTACTTAATTCGTCTTAGACGGTTAAATTACATTTGTTGAGATTCTTGTTATTCTTATCCGCAGATTTTCCCTCACTTATATTCATGGGAAAGGGTTTTGGCACGGAAAATCAATAATCCCACAATATTGCTCTTATCGCATTTGTCTTTTGACATTTTTGCTTTAATCGTACAACAACGTGATATTGGTTAGTACTAAAATTATTATTGCATGTTTGAGAGTGGATTAAAATAAAATTTCAAAAATCCGCAATTAAAAAAAAAAATGATAATGCTTAATTTTTTATACCTTCGTGTTTTTGTCAAGCCCCTTTGAAGAGTAAAATATTTGTAGTTTAGTATTTTCCACAACTAGCTTAAAGGGTGGTGAATGATGCACTCTAAAAACTTTCTCTAACTTCTCAAACGGAAAATAAAAATAAAGCCAATAAATTTTGAAATTTCCACAGCTCCTAAATGTTATCACAAGGTTTTTTGACATGTCCCGTTTTGCAAGTGCGTTTGTCCCGTTTTTTCACCGAAATGATGTGGTCAGCCTACGTAGTAGGCCCGACTTCCACAGATGATACGTCTTCGTATTACACGACTAGCATTATTATCAGCTGTTGGATCAGCAAGGATCCAAAGTAGAGGAATTCATCGACCACCTCGAAAGTATCCCCGTCTATCGTAACACTGCTTCCCAGGCGAGCACTGTCGCGTTCGGTTCTCGGCTTCGATGCATTCACCATCAGTTCGACTTTTGTTGCCTCCCGTTTCAAGCGTTTTTAATAGTTCTGGCACATTTGTAAATGTTGTAAAAAATGTTGACCTCAACAGTAAGGTCGTCCGCAGTGTCTCTCGACTAGTCGAGTCAAGTACGAGACACTGAGGACGACCTTACTATTAAGGTCGAAATACGTATCTGTCAAGGTACAATTAATTGGGATTGTACAAACTCTTCTTATGACAAGTGAAGACATTCCACTAAAAAGCTCAAAATAATTTTCCACTCCATGTTTGTGGACCTATCGAACTATGATTGAATCAAAAAATCAAAAACGTTTCTGGTCTGAAGCAGCGCACGCCTGCGAGAATATGATGATCAGATGTCCGACAGCTGTGCTACCCCCCGGTGTTACCCCTGGTGAAATGTGGTTCGATGTTAAACCGGACCTGAACAAACTTCGTGTATTTGGATGCACAGGTTTCGTGGGACTACGTTAGATTCAAAAAGCAAGAAAATGGTCATTGGTCATGGTTGGATATGCTTTTAATAGCTATCGTATATGGAATCCGGTTGCGAAGACGATTACGATTGCTCGAGATATTAAATTCGATGAGTCGTCGTTTCCGTATACGGTAATGAAGCATGAAGATAATGTTCCATTTTTCATTCGAGCAAAAGAGGGAAAGTGTACAACCAGCTATCGAAGATGTAAATCCACAAGATGAGACCACCGGACCAGAAAATTCGTTCCCTTCGCCCATAGAAAGACATGAAATTCAAAGATAATTGGATTCAAGGCGAGAGCGTCGACTACCCGGTTGAGTTTAGGATTCCATCGATTGCGACACGATTATTGCCTCAATCTATATAATTATTTACGTTGACGATCTACTTATTGCCGGAAGGAAGTTTAAAACGATCAGGAAGCTGAAGAACGTTCTAAATGAAATGTTTTCTATGATGAATTGCAGCGAAATTAGCACTTGGAAAAATTTTCAAGAGCAGAACATTGATAAACTTCTGGGTCGCTTCAAAATGACGGATTGCATTCCGACGAAGACACCTATTGAAAAAAAAACATGAATATTTCTCGAGATGGAGAAGCTACTAAGGAGTCGTGAACTGTTGGAATCGATAATGCACATCATGCTGTGCACCAGACCTGATTTGTGTCTTTCGGTCGGATTTCTGGAACGTTTTCAACAAAACTCCATAATAGTTCATTGGAAATGCCTCAAACGCGTCCTACGATATGTGAATGGACCCAATGCGAAGTATTTGAAACTTACGCGTGATGGATCTACAGAACCGCTGAAGCTTACGCTGATTGGGCATCAGATGCTGAAGATAGAAAGTCAACTAGCGGATACGTTTTTAAATTTTATGTAAATGCCGTGTCATGGTCGAGTAAGAAACAAGTAACCGCTGCAACGTCTTCCAGTGAAGCTGAGTACGTTCCTCTAAGTGCTGCAGTTTCGGAAGCTATTTGGCTATCAAGAGTGATGGAAGATATTCAACTGAAGCAACCATCAAACCCAGTAATTATCTATGAAGACAACCAAGGGGCCATAGGTATGGCGAATAGTTTTGAAAACAAAAGATAAAAGCACATAGATATCAAGCACCACGATCATATAGGCAACGGACGAGTAGCGTTGAATTATGTGAGATCCGAGAACCAGTTGGCAGATTTGTTCACAAAGCTTTTATTAGCAGTACGTTCCAGGAAACTGTATCGAGACATTGGATTGGCCGGTTGAGAGGTGATGTTGGCGTAGTAGGCAGTCGCCAACAATGGCCGCTTGTTACGCCGCTGGTAACCACCACTTGTTATTTTTCCTAACATTCATTCATTACACATTTATCCAATCGCAGTGGTTCTCACAAATATACCTACATTCTTTGTTTAATCAGTTAAAACACGCTTTTACTGTTTCTGCCCCTCAAGAGTCATAGGTTGTTTTCATTCGTCAGCCGATGGGTGCTGAACTGTATGAAAAGTATTAAAATATGGGAAGATCAAAAGTTGGGTTCTTCAGGAGTCTTGTGAGCCAAGGGGTAGGATTGCCAATCCGGAGATGGCGAGTTCGATTCTCGGTCCGGTCTAGGATGTTGTCGGGTTGGAAACATTCTCCACCCTGGGCATAGTGTATCAATTGTACTTGCCACACAAGATACATACTCATTAGGGTGGTTCAAAAAATCGATTTTGCTCCACAGTGCTCATCTGATTCTTTACCATGTTCTGAGTGGCCTCTGAAAATTTGAGCTCATTTGGAATAAAACTGATTTAGCACAAACCGTTTCAAGTTTGCATGCAAATTAGTATGGGGCAATTTATTTTTTCATTAAACTGTTAATGACGTTTCCCCATTGAGCGCAGGTTAAAAAAAAACCTACATAGCTAAAAGGGATACTCAACAGCTTTCACCCAACGAAAACCGCATGTTGATTAATCGTCCCAATAATTAGTAATCGATTTTAAGACAGGTTGCGAATCTTTAGTCATGATCGTTAAACTTCTTTGAGGGCATCACTGAAATGTGCAGCGCATCATAGTAGCCTGAATTTGTGTGTGCTATCTTTCGCGCTACGAGCAGCAATGTTGCCTGTTGATGAGTTATGCAATTAGCTCCAGAAAACCACGGTTTAGATTAAATTCGATTACTAATTATTGGAACGATTAATTGAGATGCGGTTTTCACTGAGTGAAATCTGTTGAGTATTCCTTTTAGCTATGTAGGTTTTCTTTTAACATGCGCTTGATGGGGAAGCGTCATTAACAGTATAATGAAAAAATAAATTTCCCCATACTAATTTGCATGCAAACTTGAAACGGCTTGTGCTAAATCAGTTTTAATCCAAATGAGCTCAAATTTTCAGAGGACACTCAGAACATGGTAAAGAATCAGATGAGCACTGTGGAGCAAAATCGATTTTTTGAACCACCCTAACTCATGCAATGGCGGGCACAGTAAATCCTAAACTAAATTCAAAGCGACAAGGTGTTAGTGAATTTCTCACGCATTTAAAATATGTTTTAAAAATGAACCTGGGGCAAAACGACGTCCAATTGGTGGTGGAAATACAATGTGGATACAATTAAGTGATTTTATGTCTTAGGCCATTTTGCCACATAGATGCATTTTGCATTATTCGTTGGAGTGAATAATCGGATGGTGTCAAGAACGTCTAGAATGTACGCCTTTCCTTCAAGGCTTAATGACGACCTTGCGCCTCCATCAGTCCTAAGCTCAAGATGAAATGCATGTACAGACCCCATTCGATTTTGGCAACATTAATTTTGGGAACCAAGGCAATCGGTTTTGGCAACACATATTTTTTTTTATTTTTGAAATTGCTTTTAAACCGCGTGAATCTCATAATCCGCGTAAAAAGAAATTCGAAGTATCATGAGAAAACAAAAAAAAAATCAATTTTGGCTACATTAATGTTCCGAACGAGTAGCCAAAATGTAATAAAGTCAGCAATTCAAATAAAAATAAGGGAACTGTGCCCAACTCCTTGTAATATATTCATCTCATCGCGAAAGAATTAAATACAGCACCAATCTTGTAGCTGTGCTTTTTGTTAACATTTGTGCTCACCGCTGACAAAAACTCAAAAATAAGAAACAAATCCAATTTCTTTTCTTTGCTTTGTTTTTTTTTTATGGAATAAACAGTGGAGCTATGAGATGAAGTCCAGAAGCTGTAATTCCAAAACTTTTTTAGTAGATTGTATTCGCGTCAGTTTTTAGTTATTCAATGGATCCAGTAGTCTTGCGAGCAAAGGCGATTCTTGATTCTTGATCCGGTCTAGGATATTTTCGGGTTGGAAACATTCTCGACACCCTGGGCATAGTGTATCCGTTGTATTTGCCACAAAATACATATCCATGCAATGGTGGGCAAAATCTTGAAAATCTTTCAATTAACAACTGAAGAAATGCTAATAGAACACTAAGTTGAAAAGCAGGCCAAGTTCCAGTTGGAATGTAGAGCCATTGAATAAGAAAAAGAAGATATAGCACGTTTTTAGTTGTTGAAAAGCTAGGCTATATTTCTAACATCTAACCATTGGGGCAATAGCATCCTAATAAATCATGTGTTATTGAACAAAAGTGAAATTGAAAGTATCTCTAAATGATTTTGGCCCAATGGCTTAACAGGTGCACACATTTCGAAATACCTGTTACCATTAGATTTTCAATGAAAACTGATACCGCCGAACCATATCTTGTTTTTGTATGCCCTACCTAGTCAATTCATGTCATGTCCCGAAAGCGCATTTCAACAACCTCAACTCAGCATTCCTACGTGTAAACCCCTTCCAGTCCTGTCTCAAATCACGATCCTTCGGACGTTGATTGCTCGTAATATCAAACCATAAACCAGAAAACAAACAATCCGTTGCTCATGCTGCCTACATCATAGGAATGTTGCTGCCTGCTAATCCGGAAATTTCGAACTTCTACGATCTAATATGTGTGAACGATTCTCATTCCAATGTAACGTCAGCATCGTCGTCCTTATTTAGGAGTGAGGGGGGAATATAGGCCACATAATAAAACGTGACATAAAAAAGTGCTTGTGTTTATAATTTCATTCTTTAAAATATCTACAAATTATATAAACAATATTTCAAGGATTTCGACAACCTATAATTTATGTATGGCGATTACGCTATCTATTGTGATAAAAATCAAATGGACTCACTCTTGTCCCCACGTCCCTTGCACCGATATACGCGGTTCCAAATCGATTTTCGCTTGTTCTTGGCATCAAAGCTCGGTTCTACGTGCACGTATGTGCCTATCCTACCCTAGAATCCAACAGGTGCTGAAGAATCGAAACGGGAAAAGCACGCGTACTCGTTGAAAGTATGAGCTTTTGTGGGTGGCTGAAAATATTCAAACGGAAACGTACAGCCATCGACAGTGATGATGGTGATGGTGCTGTTGAATCACGGGAACGGACTAGGACATCGAAGGGTTCCTCGGAAGGAATGACTGCCGTGCAGAAGAATACACACGATAACGGCGGGGGTGGTGGGATGCCGAAGACCAATGGAGGCAGCAGCAGTGCTGGTGACGAGAAGAACGTGACAGGGAGAAATGCCGGAAAAGTGAAAAGTGTCGATGAAATTGATTTGGAGAATGATTCCTGGGCGATGGTCGAAGAAACGGATAAGGTGAAGACGAACGAGAGTGATGAAGGTGAGTTGGATATGGATGATTGATACGCGTTTTGTGAACGTGTAAAATGCCTTTCATTGAAATTTCCATGTACCTTTGTATATCCTAGAAGGTCTTATTAAATTCATGAACAGCATGTGTGTTCAAATACACACATTGAAGCTTGATTTGTATAGAACCATGACCAGAAATGGTCACACGAGGTTTACATTACTAACCAAATTAAATTTTGCAGAGCTAAACATATGTTATCATTCTGGTTCGTCTACCCCAACACCTTGAATTCAGACCGAGAAACAAGATGTGGGAGCTGAAAAGGTAGTCATGTGAGTTTGTAATTAAAATTTTCTGGAAATGCTAATTACACTTGGTCCCTTTTCCACACCAATGCCAAATCAAAGCGCAAAAGAGTTTCACTTGAGATAATTAATTTTGAAGTACCTATCTTGGTTTAAGGTGAAATTGTCCTGAAAATAAATAAATTTAACCTCCCATTTTCAGGCACCAATCTGGTCGAAGACTGTTGTTGATTCTGTTGTTTTTATTCATTGATATCTGATGTCATTTAAATAAAATTTACCATAGACATTATATGTTAAAATCAACTTACAGCCATGATTCTCATTTAAGTGATTTTTTTTCAGCGGTCAGGGCGCATGTTTTCAAAAAGATTCGAAGAAATTGGTATTTCATTCTTTCAGATAAATTTGGTACAGTAAAATAATATCGTTCTTCTGATTTCTATTTCGCATTATCAGCCTGTTGATAACTGTGAGAGTGCTCAATGAATACTAAGCTGCGATGTGGCAATGTTCCAGCTATGTGATGCAAAGCCAGTAGAAGAAAAGTCAACAAGTTTCATGTTTCATCAACGTGATTGCATTTGCAGGTCACGTTTCTTTACCTTCTTGGAGTTAAACACAAACCAGAAAGTCAAGTCCAATTAAATACGATGGAATACTTGCTAATGCATTATTTGCTTGACTCCCCAACAGTCTTGAAATTAAAGCAGTGGAAACGTTCCGCTGACAAGCTCACCCGCTGCTTCTTATACACAAAGGACACGTTTATTTCTGAGATTTTTTCTCGCATTGCGAGATTTCCGAGCTAGCAGTAAATTATGCACAGTCAAGTATGCATGAAAATTTCAGGAAAATGGATTCCAGTGGAAATCTCCCCCATTAAAGCAGCAGTGTGAATTTTTCTCGCGATTCCCACGGGTTTTTTCAACGATCGTTGCCATTCCTGCGTTCCGTTCCTTGGCTGCCACATGGTCCGTCCATGATCGTATTTCGTCGCTATAGTTGACGTTTTCCCAGAGGCGGGAAAATGCGAGGCAGATAGACTGTGTAACGTGAAAGCTTCAAACGACTCTGAACGTACCTTTGCGTGGATGCTCTTTTCAGTGGATGTCATCATTAGATTTTCTCTACGAGAGTACGACTAACTAGCGGACGATGGTTCAGTGGATGGGATCCATGAAGAGTGGTGAGCCGATTATGTGTGCTTGTGGTTTATATCCCGACCGTAACGACAAAACAAGAAAATATCGATTCTTAACAACTTCAAATATTCATAACAATCATCGTTAAAGGAGCACACTAGGAGTTAACTTTCTGAAATCAGTATGGCGAAAAGCATCTATGGCTCGATTTCTCAAAATTAATCACCTTCATCGAAAAAATATTTGGTGTCCGCTACCTTCCTACATAACCGGTACCAAATAGTTTTTCATGAAAAGTTCCTAATTTTGAGAAAACCCGCGTTAGATGTCTTTCGCCATACAAATTTCTGGTGGTTAACTCATGCTGGCTATTTTACGCGTATACTATAGCGCCTTGATGTGGCAGCGGCGGGTAGAAAATCAGCCACTGCCAATAATTCATTGCTATTCATTTCGAAAAAAAATAACAACAAAAAAATACAGGATGTTTGATGATGATGACGCTGAAGATGATTTTTATTTGTAATAATTTCAATTTTAATAATTTGGAACAAAATCTGTTTTAAAAAAGCATTGAACTAAATAAAACATATTGATATAAAACTGTTATTTCATTCTAACCGGGATCATGCCATAATCTACTTCTTTGTTATGTTATATCCGTAAAAGCTATAATTAGCGTTTTGTGCTCTGTGTTTCTAGCAACGCTTGTTGAAAATTAAATCCTGTAGTATCTTTAATAATGAAATGATAATGTTGTTAATGAGATTGTTTCTTTGCTACCAAAATAAGGTGTGATAAGGTATACCGATACTGATGATATTTTTTCAGATAATTCTATATAGTGATTAAATATACGATTTTTCCGGAAATATGCAATTCCGTTTTCCATCTCACTGAACATATATTCATCTCATCGCAAATCAATGAAATAAATAAAAACCCAGATTAATCCACCTACAGTGAGATTTTGACCCTTCCTTAGATATAAGGAAATTTTTTCCAGACCACAGTATTTAAAACGAGTTTAAAATACTCAGCTTCCCACGGCGATTTACCGTGAAAGTGACAAAATAATTGCCTACCCAAAGGCGTATGTCATGGGTTGAGTGACAACTCAACGAATGATAACGTACTGTACTTCATGCGGCCTATCTATAAGGCGCTCGTCGGATTGAATAGCTATTGTGACATGGTTAGTAACTATCGAAACGCTGGTTGCATATATTGTACTTGTAATAGTAATTTCCAGAGACCTCGATATTAATTAATCCAGAACTAACTAAATCAGTCATTGATCTGAGCGAAACTCAATAGCGTTCAATAATAACATATATTTCGTCTTATGGATGCCTAATTTGGTAAAACTGAACTTGTTCAATACCTTAAAAATGAGCGAGATTTTTATGGTAGTAAATTTCAGGATTTGCACACATACGCACACATACTTGCATGCAAGTGATCTATTAGTGTCTCAAAACATGCTCACATTTGCTATCTAGCTTCCACTGAAGGAATTTTTGAAATCCCTTTCAATTTTTACGTTTTTGCTTTTCTGAGATTTTTTCGTACATGCTTCTATATGTTCCTCAATTAAAATAATTTGTTTCTTTGAAACAAATCACAAAAATAGGCTTAATTCCATGTCATATCATTTGTTATAATTATATTTTCAATGTCAAAGTGAATTTGTTTAAAATACCATACATTTTATTTAATTATTCACGAGATTTCTTGATAGATTAATACGTAACACACCTGCGTAACGCATACAAAGTGAAATTATATACACTTCCGAAGGAAGGGTCAAAACAAATCAAATTCCTTGCCATTGCTTTGTTTTTGATTGGATGAAAATGGGAGCTATGTGATGAAGTGCCGAACCGTTTCCCTATAGACCAATTCTCTGTGAAATCGAAGGTCGATTTATTTTTATATTTTTTGATTTCTCTGAAATTTTGCATATACTTTCTTTGTGATCAAAAAACGTAATTTACATCATTCACACTTAAATTATTTTTTAGATCTCGGCAAAATTTTTGCCGAGATTCCAACAGTTGAGATCTCGGTAATATTTTTTACTGAGATTCGGTAATTCCTTTACCGAAATTTCGTCAATAATTTGCCGAAATTCGGCAAAGTTGATTTTTTGCCGAGATCTCGGTAACGATTACCGATGACTCGGTAAAGTTTACCGAAATCTCGGTAAAAAATTTACCGAAATTCGTCGAAGTTATTACCAATATCTCGGCTGTTGGATTCTCGGCAATCGGTAAACATAGAATTTTAAGTGTGTTGGTTTGCCATTTTGACTCTAGCCTTACTTTTGACAAGGGCCTAAGCAAAAACACATTGAACACTTTAAAAAAAAAAATTAACTTGAAAACGGCTTGTCCGATCGTTTTGACGTCTTCGGCAATGCTTTAGGTCAGCGGTTGTCAAATGCGTAATGGCGGACATATTACAATTCCAAACAAAATTCATTGATAATGTTTTGATAACTGTGTATTTTATATTTCAAAAATTTATATTGTGCATAATATGTAATGCGATCAATAAATCCCAATTGAATCCTGCCTTCCACAGCAAGCACAATGTATGAAGGGCTGCGGAACAAAAGATCAAACGTACAAAACGTCGAATGGAAAAAATGATTTTTTTTTCACTAAAACTCGGTTGCTTCGTTGCAAGAGGATAAGAAGCATCCTTTTACGCTTCTCGGAACGGAAGCCTTCTTCAAAGCAGCTCGAAGGCTTCCTTTCAAGAGGCTCGGAAGCCTCCTTTCAAGTGGTTAGGCTGCCTTCTTTCAAGAGACTCGGAAGCCTCCTTTCAAGAGGTTAGGCTGCCTTTTTTCAAGAGACTCGGAAGTCTCCTTTCAAGAGATTCGGAAGCCTCCTTTCAAGAGGTTCGGAAGCCTCCTTTCAAGAAGTTCCCCTCAAGGGGATCGGAAGCCTCCTCTCAAGAGGCTCGGAAGCCTCCTCTCAAGAGGCTCGGAAGCCTCCTCTCAAGAGGCTCGGAAACCTCCTCTCAAGAGGCTCGGAAGCCTCCTCTCAAGAGGCTCGGAAGCCTCCTCTCAAGAGGCTCGGAAGCCTCCTCTCAAGAGGCTCGGAAGCCTCCTCTCAAGAGGCTCGGAAGCCTCCTCTCAAGAGGCTCGGAAGCCTCCTCTCAAGAGGCTCGGAAGCCTCCTCTCAAGAGGCTCGGAAGCCTCCTCTCAAGAGGCTCGGAAGCCTCCTCTCAAGAGGCTCGGAAGCCTCCTCTCAAGAGGCTCGGCAGCCTCCTCTCAAGAGGCTCGGAAGCCTCCTCTCAAGAGGCTCGGAAGCCTCCTCTCAAGAGGCTCGAAAGCCACTTCTCAAGAGGCTCGGAAGCCTCCTCTCAAGAGGCTCGGAAGCCTCCTCTCAAGAGGCTCGGAAGCCTCCTCTCAAGAGGCTCGGAAGCCTCCTCTCAAAAGGCTCGAAAGCCTCCTCTCAAGAGGCTCGGAAGCCTCCTCTCATGAGGCTCGGAAGCCTCCTCTCATGAGGCTCGGAAGCCTATTTTCAAGAGGCTCGGAAGCCTCCTCTCAAGAGGCTCGGAAGCCTCCTCTAAAGAGGCTCGGAAGCCTCCTCTCAAAAGGCTCGGAAGCCTCCTCTCAAGAGACTCGGAAGCCTCTTCTCAAGAGGCTCGGAAGCCTTCTTTCAAGAGGCTCAAGAACCTTCTTTCGAGAGGCTCGGAAGCCTCTTTTAAAGAAGTTCGGAAGCCTCCTTTCAAGTGGTTAGGTTGCTTTCTTTCAAGAGGCTCGGAAGTCTACTTTCAAGTGGTTCGGAAGCCTTCATTCAAGAGGCTCGGCAGCCTCCTTTCAAGAGGCTCGGAAACCTCGCTTCAAGAAGCTCAGAATTCTTCTTTCAATAGGCTTGGAAGCATACTATCAAGAGGCTCAGAATCGTTCGTTCAAGATGCAATGGAAGCTTCCTTTTAAGTAGCTCGAAAACCGCCTTCAAAAGGTTTTAAAGCCTCTCTACAAGCGGCTCTACAAGCGAACAGCCTTGCTCAGATGGATACCAAACTGCGTAAACAACGAGCGCACAGGGTTCGCCAGGGTTCGCCAAGCCAAACTTGGTATGGTATCCAGGGAAGCTACGACTGGAGCATTTGTGTTACGCTTGCTCTACTAGAATAAAATTAAAATCACCAGGTGTTCTGCTTTATTCACTCTGCTTTCAAGTTGCTGGGATGGAGGAGACAAAGTATCGAAGCCTCCCATGCAGTGTATCCGAGTTCCATTCTCATAGCGGACTTAATTTTCCTAATGTCTGAATTTTTCTAACACCGTGTGGTAACAACACTCATTGTTAGGTTTCCAAGTGATTTGCCTCGCTCAGTTGTCTCCCATCGGTGAGCGATGAAGATTTTTAAACATTGAATCAACGAACGCCAAATTTCAACGATCTAGAAAGCATCAGCGATTAGACGGCAGAAGAACATCAAATTGGCCTGAATTTAGCTGATTTTTACTCATGATCTGATTTTTTTCAATGCCTGGGTGCGGAAGCCTACTCTAAAGGAACTCAAAAACTTCCCTTCAAAGGGCTCGGAATTCTGTTTTCAAGAGGGGGTACCTCAACTCATGCAAAAGTTCGAAGGGGTACCAATGGAAAAGGTATACGGATTTTTTTTTCTAGGTGCTACCGTTTCTGAGATACAGCGGTTATAAGATAAAACATACCGATTTTAAATTTTCAGTCATTTTCGATTTTTTTTTCGATTCTATTCAATATTTATTGACAAATGCTAGCAATGGAGTTGTGGTTGGTGGCATATAGGAAATGAATTTGAAAATTACAAAATCACGATAGAAAAGGAAACGTAGACTATCCTTGACCGATGGCAGAGGAAACGCCGTGTGCTTGTTTTAACCCTTTGGTATTTGTTGCAATATATAAATTTGTATTTAATTTGTTTTGGCCTTGCATGAATTGAGAAATATAGCCAAATGTTGAAATTGTAGAGTCCTAACAGTGAATTTGCTTGTAAACTTCAATGAACTAAGATCAATCATTCGAATATCTTCTCCATTACACAATAAATTATTACCACTAGAATGGGTAGTTCTATGCCAATTCAAAATCTACACCAACTAATTTAGCAATTAGAAAGATTTCCAAAACCGTTTTTTTTAACATGTTTATTAATCCGTGCAACAGGTGTCCATCTCAAACGGGATAACCCGTCTTTTTGTATATTTTTTTATGTTTCTATTTTGCCCACCTTGACCTGACCTACTAGTTTTTTTGCTAACATATTTCAAAAATTAGTTAGTGATCAACCACTGTCCTACTACTAGCATTTGTCAATAAAAATAAATAACTTCGTAAAATAGGTTGAATAGAATCCAAAAACATTCGAAAACGACTGAACATTTTAAAAAATCGGTATATTTTGTCTTATAACCGCTATATCTCAGAAACGGTAGACTTTTAGAAAAAATACCGTGTATCTTTTTCATTGGAAATTTAACGTACTTTCATAAAATCAAGTCGATAAAAACGTAAAAAAAAAATTTCAACCTTTTTTGAAAATCAAATTAGGCCGATACAAATATTAAATTTATTTTATGTCACCCCCCCCCCCCCTTCATTTTTCCAAAAATATTGAGGGGGCGAAAAAAAAATGTTTTTTTGATGGATTTTTTTTTATTATTTTGAGCATTATATATCATTGTTTTTATTTTGGCACGAAATATATCATTTATAAACCATACATTTGTCACCAAGAGTATTTAAAGTGAAAATACGAGCATATATCTCTATCGGCATAAATATTCTATATTCGTCTAAGATCCCTTGCAATATGTGGCCGACCCATTTCCATCCACGCTTTCGAACATCTATTGTTATCGGTATTTAGTATTTATCGATTGCTCGGCACACGATATCCAACTGTTATCATCGAAATTATAAATTTTAGACATCATGTGCGTTTCACGATAGAGTAAAACATCCGTATTTTGGTGCGTGTAATAATCCAATCCGATTGGGTCTCCAAATATTTCGAAATCTCGCGAAGTTTGGCTGACAGACAGAATAGGGTTAGCCTCCGCCGAAAGCCGATCGACCTTGAGGGCCTCTTTAAATTTCATGCGTCGGATGGCTTGAAGAAGCTGTTCAGTGCTCGAACCAACATTTCAGCTGTCCAAGTCAGTGAGTAATTGAGGCAATAATCTCCGGAAGCTGAGCCAACCTTTCTTCATCGATCAGGATGTCCACCTATGCTAAACTGTCCTGTTTGCATCAGCGCCCGACTCCCACATGAACACCCGACCCCAGATAAACATACCGTTGACGGGACTCGTACTTACTCGTAATTCTTTTTTTTCGCTTCGATAAAAGCATTCTTCGTCGGCAGTGATATATGAAACTGGTCATATTTGGAGATTTAATAGTCTGTTTAACAGCCTGTGTGCACAGAGCTATTCAATATGATTCAATGGAATGAGATTTGTGCAAATAATGAAACAAAAACTTTTTTAAGGCCTCCAATACATCTGGCATATTGTGATGAAGTTGCTCTGAATAAATAAAAATTTTATGTGCCTGAAGCATCCTAGTCCCTAGAGCCCATGCGAATGTTTCACCATTAAAATATGTCCAACTCAGATGTTCTAGGTTCTCCAAATTATCCGGGAGTTGAGTTCAATTGGTCTACCATGTCAACTACGCCTGATATCAAACCGACAGCGACCCAGCGTGTCCATATAGGTCCTTAGTGGTCATGCAAATGCATCACCAGTCAAATAAGTCCAACGCAGATGTTCTAGGTTCACCAAATTGTCCGGGAGTTGAGCAGTTTCATATATCACTGCCTAAAATTACACTTTTGGGCCACCTAGTTTTCTCAACCATAAAAAGGGGGAGGGTCCGGAGGGGGAGGGTTTGCATGTGCCCAAAAGTACAACTATTCCCCTTGATTTTAGTGAAAATTCCGAGTAAAAACCTCTAAAAACCTCAGAGATATATGGTTTTCAAAACTTTTAGTTCGTCCTGGGCATTTACGGGTTAACTCTCAAAAAGCAAGGTTGTTTTCAGTGTATCGTACCTTTGCTTGGAGTAAGGTATTTAAAGCGAATCTGCAAACAGACACCTGAGAAGACATCTCAGATCGTGCCTCAGATGAGCCACAATGACCCCGTAGCACACCCGTGCATGTTTCTTGCATGGCTGAATTTAGCGTCCTGTATCCTGTCTATGGGTTTGTGTGAGGTCGTAACTATGCCGCTAACAAGAATGGCATTCCAATCATTTTAGGAACGTGGGCATGCTGATATGACGTGCTCCACCAATTCTACTTCAGACTTCACCTATGTATTTCGTATATGTAGCCCGGGAAGTCTGCAATTCCGAACCTATGCAAAAACTTGCACTTTTCCAAAAAGAAAAACCAAATTTTCTTCAGAAATAAGTTTCAGTATTTTTTTATTTATATAAAATATGGATAAAAATATGTTACAAATATTCATATTCTTTGTTTTTATTATTATTTCATTTTGCACGAAGTAATTGCATTTTTTTTTTGTTTCCTTGTTATTTTTTTTTTGTACCCCCCCCCCCTCGTACCTTTCGAGAGCCGTCGGACATAAAATAAATTTAATATTTGTATCGGCCTTATTTTAAAAAAATATTTTTTTTTTGTCCATAATTTCTCCATTATGACCTATAATGCAAAAAAGTACATATACTATTTGCGATAACATAAAAAATATTGAAAAATTCGTTTTTGAGAAAATCGATTTTTAAGTTTTATTTTCAATGATTGAACAATTTTTTTACACAGTGTGTAGTTTTTTCACATAGCCCCAATGATTACCTAAAACAGTGATCCCCAAAGCGCGGCCCGCATGTAGCCCTCTAAGCCTTTTCCTGCGGCCCGCATTACATGTCAAGAAAAGCTTTTTACCCATTTTTATTTGGGGATTCTGTAAGACCGCACCACTATGTTGTTGAAGCATCATATAGAAAGCATGAATCGGATTATTATTATCATTATTAATAAAATCCATCACTTCATAAATATTATGGAGGTCAAACATACTCCCACGCAAACCAACACCACCAACAGGTTGTCGAAGACTTCCCCTACCTCTCTGTGGTGATGGTTTGCGTGGGAGTACTATCAGATTGGACAATTCGACATTTGAATCTTAGTTTAGAAAATCACATACGTCCTTTTGAATAAGTAACCGAGACTACTATGTTATTGTCCTGGGCTATAAAAATAGCAAATGCTGTTTGCAGATATATGATGATGGATCGACTGTAATTTAGATATTTCGGGATTTTCTTGGCATGCAGTCTTAATTCCAGAGTTAAAACAGAGTTTTACTACTGTCCGACGTTTCGGCAATTGTATTTTGCCTTCTTCAATGGGAGAATAGTGGTCTGTTTTTTCTAATACCCAAAGACGGATTTATGTTAAGACAGACAATTTTGACAAAAAACAGACCACTATTCTCCCATTGAAGAAGGCAAAATACAATTGCCGAAACGTCGGACAGTAGTAAAACGCTGTTTGCAGATTTAATGCAGATAATGCAGATTTAAACGAGCCCAATGTTGAACTTTATGTATGAATTATGTTGCCTTACACTGCTACGTAATAAGGATACTTTATTCCTAAAAACAAGTTTGGGCTCGACAAAATTCAACTGAAAAATTGCTAGGTTTTTAACTCCAAGAAACTCGTTGACTATCAACTATCATGACATCGTACTTTAAGTTACGGAAAATATTGAACGAAAACAATTTTTTTTTCAAGCTCTGATATTGATGAAGAAAATTTTTCAGAAAATTCAATTGATAGGAAAATATGAAAGCAAGGATCAGAATGCAGATTTACTTGGTTTCTATTCAACACTGCTAACATGTTCACCTGGCTACAAAAACACTTTTGGAACATTCTGTCGTGAATGGACAGCTTACAGTAGACAATAATTGCCGCTTTTTTGCTCTCAAGCGAGTAGAGAGATATTTTGAAATCAATCCCATAAGCAAAATTATTTTGCAGTTACTTGGCTGTCAAACATTTCCCGCTCTTCGAATTTCTCTTTCCAGGAATTCCTACTAATTTTCCACACTAAATATTATGTGAAAATATTTGTTACAAAGAAAAAAAACTCAAACTAAGTTATTTTTTTTCAACTTATAACTATACTTCTCAATAAAGTATCTGAAACGAACATAACCACAATCTTCAATGTTTGGCTCCGGCACAATAGAAAAGTTTGGTTTCAGTTTTACAACCAAATCGATTCTATTCGCACCACCCAGGTTTAGAATGCTTTCCGCCAACAGAACGGAAAATATGGTGTTGCAAAAGATTTTTCTCTTGTCAAGTCTGGAAGAGCAGAAACAGTAATATCGACTCATTCTCAGCTACGGCGATAAAACCTGAAAATTAAATATCCTTTCAAGTACCTATGTTATTTGAAAAAAAAATTACAGGAATGAATTATTTTGTAAATGTTTTATTTAATTCAAAGTTTTAAAAAAATATATATTAAAAATATACTGCGGCCCACTACTTACTTATGGATCCTATACACCTCCGGTGGTGCAAAGGGCCGACTTGAAAGATCTCCATCCTGAGCGATGCCCGGCTATCGCTTTAACCTGTTGCCAGGTTAGATTTCGGTCGACTTCTTTTATTTCTTTATTGAGGCTTCGCCGCCATGAGCCTCTGGGTCTGCCTCTGCTGCGATGTCCCGCTGGGTTCCAGTCTAATGCTTGCTTACAGATTTCGTTTCCGCCCCTACGTAGAGTGTGGCCGACCCAGCCCCACTTCCGATCCTGAATTTCTGTTGCTATCGGCCTCTGGTGACAACGACGATGGAGCTCGTTGTTTGAGATCCAGTTGTGAGGCCACCAGGCCCGAATTATATACCGCAGGCATCTGTTAATGAACACCTGCAGCCGTTGAGTGTTCTCCACTGATACACACCATGTTTCGCTAGCGTATAACAGCACAGATTTCACGTTAGAGTTGAAAATTCGTATTTTGGTGCGTTTACTTATCTGCCTGTTTTTCCAGATATTTCTTAAACTCGCAAAGGCAGCCCTTGCTTTCTTGATCCGTGCGCCTATGTCGATCTTGGTACCGCCGTCTGACGCCATTTGGCTACCAAGATATTGGAAGCTTTCAACACTGGTTGCCCGGCTACTGTGAAACTGGAAGGAGTCACCGTGTTTACATCCAACGATTTGGTTTTGTTGACGTTGATGACTAAACCTGCCGAGGAGGAGCGATCGGCAAGGTCGTTGAGCTTACTCTGCATATCAGAGCGCCGTTGCGCGAGTAGTGCAACGTCATCCGCCAATTCGAAGTCGTTTAGGTGCTCCATGGTTATAGGCTGCCATAACAGCCCGCGGTTTGGTTCACGGTCAATCGCATCTACCAGAATCTCATCGATTACGATGAGGAACAGTAACGGTGATAGAATACATCCTTGCCTCACACCAGCTACGACCCGGATAGGGTCGGACAGGACCCCATTGTGCAGCACTCTACACGAAAAGGCCTCGTACTGTGCTTCGATGAGGCCGATGATTTTCTCAGGAACCCCCTTGCGCCTCAGGGCGCCCCAAATATTCTCGTGATTGAGACGGTCGAAAGCTTTTTCATAGTCAATGAATACCAAGTAAAGGGACTCTTGGAATTCGTTGACCTGCTCCAAAATGATGCGGAGCGTGACAATATGGTCCACACAGGTTCTTCCGGCACGGTATCCGGCTTGCTGCCGCCGGAGAGTCGCATCGATCTTCTCCTGAATCCGGGCTAGGATAATTTTGCACAGAACTTTGAGAACGGTACACAGCAACATAATGCCTCGCCAGTTATCGCATACAGTCAGGTCAACCTTTATGGGCACCTTCACTAAGATACCTTGCATCCAGTCGACCGGGAAAGTTGCGGTGTCCCAGATATTACGAAATAAACGATGCAGTAGTTGAGCGGATGGCATGGGGTCAGCTTTGAGCATCTCGGCTGATATGCGGTCGACCCCTGGGGCTTTATTCGATTTCATGCTTTGGATGGCTGTTTGAATCTCTAGCAGTGATGGAGCTTCGGTATTGACACGTGTTATACGTCGGATCCTAGGCAGATCATGCCGAGGTGGTGATGGCCTGGTTGGCACTTGAAAAGTTGTTCGAAGTGCTCGAACCAGCGTTTCAGCTGGTCAGTTGGGTCGGTCAATAACTGATCATTCGCGTCTTTCACAGGCATCGTTGCATTCATCTTCGCCCCGCTTAAGCGTCGTGAGATATCGTAGAGGAGGCGAATGTCCCCGGTTGCGGCGGCTCTCTCTCCTTCGTCGGCCAGAGAGTCTGCCCACGCTCGCTTGTCCCGTCGACATGAGCGTTTTACTTCCTTCTCAAGAGCCGTGTATCGTTGACGGGCTAAGACTTTGGCTCCTCTGGTTTTCGATCGCTCTATCGCGGCTTTGGCTTCTCTTCGCTCCTCTATCTTTCTCCAGGTCTCATCGGTGATCCATTGTTTTCTCTGGGTGCGTAGTTCACCCAGATTGTTCTCGCTGGTGGCGATGAAGGCATTTTTGATGGCGGTCCATTGGTCTTCCACGCTGCCACCTTCCGGAATATCTGCAGCACGCGTCTCCAGTTCTTCAACGAAGGACCGTTTCACCGTGGCATCTTCCAGTCGGCGTGTGTTGAATCGTCGTCCAACTCTTTCCTCCTGCCGACGAATCCGCGCAATGCGCAGGCGTATTTCGCCGATGAGGAGGTGATGATCAGACGCGATATCGGCACTACGTTTATTCCGTACATCAAGAAGGCTCCGTTTCCATTTTCGGCTGATGCAGATGTGGTCGATTTGATTTTCTGTAAAGCCGTCACGGGAGACCCACGTGACCTTGTGAACCGGTCGATGAGGGAAGAGCGATCCCCGATCACCATGTCGTTATTACCACAAAATTCTGCGAACAGCTCTCCGTTTTCGCTCATTTCTCCGAGACCATGGCGTCCCATAATGCGCTCATGGTTCGAGTTGTCGGATCCGATCTTCGCATTGAAGTCGCCCAAACAGATCTTGATATCACCCTTCGGAATTCTATCTACGACGGCATTGAGTTGACTGTAGAAGTTCTCTTTGTCTTGCAGATCGACAGCATCGGTTGGCGCATAACATTGGATTATAGTAAGGTTTCGGACCCGTGTTCTAAATCTGGCAACGATTATCCTTTCACTTATAGGTTCCCACTTCATAAGCGCAGAGTGTGCCTGAGCGCTTAGTAGGAAGCCAACTCCGCGATGCCGGGGAGCGTGTTCACCTCGTAAACCAGAGTATAGCAGAACTTGTCCCGACGGCGTTCTGTGTTCTCCAAAGTTTGGCCAACGGACTTCACTCAGTCCCAGGATCTCAAGCTTCATGCGGCGTGCCTCATTGGCAAGTTATGCCAATTTACCCTGCTGGGCTAGGGTTAAAACGTTCCATGTTCCTAATCGTGTCCGTTGTTTCGCGCTAAGAGTCGTCGCCGTAAAATCAGTCCGTATTCTTTTATTATCGGATTCTCGAACAAATTGATGTTTCGGGAACAGTAGGTTGTTGGCCCAAGGTTCCCTATCCACCGGGATGGGGCTGCCATCTTAGGTATAGCTTCCGGGGAATAGCATTTCATACTCAGCCGCTGGATGCCAGAACAGACGCTGTTGGAGCCGCACCTCCTTGGTGGATAGACGCTCGATCAGTCGGGTCAAATTTGTTTAAAGTCCCACCCAACACCAGGACTAGGCTAGTGCGCTTTGAGCGGCACACGGTCGCTTTGATAGGGCCTGCTTGGGGACACATGCAGCTTTTTATAGAAGTTCAGCAGAGCCCACTGTCGAACCCCACCACATCCTAGGCAGACCCCACAGGACGCACCCTCTCACTCTAGCTGATGTCAGAAGGACAACAGTGCCCAGGCTGCACTACCAGCTAAGTACGCAACCCTTAGCTGGCGGTCAATTGTCATCGGAAGACCCGTGGAAGCGTGAGTATTGGAACTTGTGAGGACCAGAGCTGTAACGTTATTTAGAACCCTATTTATGTTATTATTTCAGTTCGATTAGCATGTAGTAGTGTATAGTACTATTCGCGGTGAATGTCGCAAAATGCTGTAAGATAAAAAAAAAAGCTTAGTCAAGACCACAACCTACGATGCGCCATCTTTGTGTAATCCGCTAACTACTGAAACATTTCACAAATTCAAATCAATTGCGTCGTGAAGAATTAATCCGAGTCACTCTCTTACTTGTTAAAACAAATTGCGTCGTAGATTAATTTGATTCTCTAACATCAACCAACCAAAAGACGGGTATGTACGACGTCGTACATTTTTTGGAGGAAATGGCGTCGTGAACAATTAGCTCTACCCAATCTCGATCGCGTGTGCTTTTTCATTATAGTGGAGTGCAAAGTCGAGAACGGATCGTTAAGATCACGATAAAGCCAAGTGGTATCAAATCATCCATCTTTAAACTGCGCGATTGAAAAATTAAACTCGAAGTAAGTCTCGGGAGTGATTAGTTTAATTATCTTTTTAAATCATTTGATTTTTGTTCGAAACTAGATTCTTAATTCATCGAGTTAGATTCTAAAAAGAAAGTGTCTGTTTGAATAAACCTAAAATAGATTCAAATTCAGGTAAGCCTTATTAGTCTAATAGTTAACTCAAGTTAGCATAATGTGAAACTCCGTGTTGAACAGGCCAAACTGCCCAATCAACGTGGGCGTCAAGTCTGGGATTTTCCTACAAGGACTTGAATATCCTTCCGGAGGTCTATCGAAAGACCCGTGGGGTCAGCAATGGTTCTCAACCCACAAATACTCGTCCGTCAATAAGCCGTGCGGCGTGAGCAAAAGTACTGAAAGCTCGTCACTCCACATCGAAAGGGACGCATTCACCCTTATTTGACGCCGGCGCGCGAGTCTTGTGGTGATACCAGCCCACTGTAGTTTGCCAGTTTGCGACCCGGTGCGTGTAAACCCGGTAAGTCGGCCTTCAAAGAGCTCGAACCATCCATCGGACCCCGTGGGACATCCGACGAGGGATTGACCCGAGCTAAGGTTAGACCGGTCCAAAGCCCACAATAAATCGCTAAATCCAAAAGTTACTAGTAACTATGACAATAACGTGACGTCACAGTAGGGACTATAGGTTTGCCTTAATTCGTTCCTTGATCAATAAATTTTGCAGTTAATTTGAAGGATGAACTTAAACTCGATAAATTAGAATATATATGATTGAATTTAACTGCGCATTGGATTTGAATTATAATAAACTTACTTCTAGATTAATTAGGCTACTCCACTAGTTTTCTAACGTCACGAAATAAATTATTCATTAATTAAGATTGGTTTGGGTTCATTATAGTAACTAAGTTTTTCCCCCATTGGTTAATTTTAGAGAATTTATATCTCAATTTCTACTTATTTATTTATTTATTTATTATTATTATTATTTTGCATTAAATTTGGCTCGGCTTAGTTTATTTGAGACTCGAGCTAACGGTCCTTTCAATCGGAAGGTGGCGCTTAAGCCGTTTGCTTAGCGGAAAGAAGAGAACGTTACATTTTGGCGCCCAACGTGGGGCTCGAACCCACGACCCTGAGATTAAGAGTCTCATGCTCTACCGACTGAGCTAGCCGGGCTGGTTCAGAAAGAAATTCCATGCCATTCCATTCGCAATATAATTCAACACAGCGGATGCCTCAGTTCGCGGAAATGACACAAAATACACCAGTGCGTTTTCCAGCATCCTCAACCAGGACTTATAATAGAGAATCAGAGAATTTGCCACCTAGAAGACTGCCACATCAAACCTGCAATATTATGGAAAAATGGCCGAAGTTTTCAGGAGACTCTAATGCAGTTCCAGTGATCGACTTTTTGAGACAAATTGATCTTCTTTGTCGATCGTATCAGGTTACAAAGGAAGAACTCAGAACTCATGCTCATCTTTTGTTTCGCGATGATGCGTACATGTGGTACACGGCTTATGAGCCAAAATTTAATTCGTGGGATACGTTATTGTACTTTTTGAAAATGAGGTACGATAATCCAAATCGCGACAGATTCATAAGGGAAGAAATGCGAAGCAGAAAGCAACGACCCAATGAATTATTTAGTGCCTTCCTCACAGAGCTGGAGACAATGTCCCAACGTTTGATCAAGCCGATGACAGAAGCGGAGAAATTCGACATAATTATTGAAAATATGAAGATGTCCTATAAGCGAAGACTCGCTCTTGAGAAGATTTATTCCATTGAACATTTGGCGCGACTATGCTATAAGTTTGACACCCTAGAAGGAAGTCTATATGGCCAGAAAACTCCAAACAAACCTCATCTGATTCATGAAGTTCTTTTGGATGAAGATGAACAGGTCACTCTACAAGATGATGAAGAGGAAGTAACAGTACTTCACGCAAGGAAGGAAAATCCGTCTTACGATCGCCCTACACCATCCGAAAATAATAAAGATTCATGGAAGACTGATCAACGGCAACCGTTGTGCTGGAATTGCCGAAAGGTTGGCCACATTTGGAGAAACTGTGACCGCAAGAAAACCATTTTCTGCCATGTTTGTGGAGAACCAGACATTACAGCTTTCCGTTGCCCTCAACAACACAACATTCGACCCGCGTCGGAGGGTAAATCAAAAAACGACTAAGGACAGAGAGATGCGGAGACCCCTCTCCAGTTTCCATTTCACCAGAGGTCTCCAATAGTAGCTTCGAGTACTTTAATACGACGTATACAATTCATACCAAGTTCAATCGATGTCCTACACTGAGTGTAAATATACTGGGTGTAGAAGTAGAGGGGCTTATAGACACCGGAGCTAGTGTGACGATAATCAGCTCTCAACAACTGATCGACCGGATCGGACTTGAAATTCAACCATGCCGTCTCAAAGTGATGACCGCTGATCGAACCTCTTATAGCTGTCTCGGATATGTTAACATCCCTTTCGAGTTTCAGCAAATAACTAAGATTATTCCTACAGTAATTGTACCGGAAGTTTGTAAAATTTTGGTGCTCGGAATAGATTTCCTGAGAGCCTTTAATTTTCAGTTGACGATGAATACTGATCAAAAACCGTCAGAAGGCTTCAGCTTACTCATGGCTGAAAGTTACTTCGATGAAGACGATGGTGAAGTTTGTTTTAGTTTGGTTCCAGACCCTGAGTCAAACACTATCCATGAACCGAAGGAAGAAGACGATTCTTTGGAAATGCCAACGGTAGAGATACCTTCAAATCTAATACAACGCCCTTCGGATATCAAAACAGAGCATAAATTGACAACTGAAGAGAGAGAAATATTATTTCACGCGATTCAAGAGCTTCCGGCGACGCGAGAAGGTCATTTTGGGAGAACCTATCTGCTGAAACACTCTATTGATTTAATCTTAGGAGCGACTCCGAGAAAAATTCCGCTGTATAAGTGGTCCCCATCGGTTGAGAAAGTTATTGACGATGAAATTGAACGCCTGCGTAAACTAGATGTGATTGAAGAATGTTTGACGTCAGCAGATTTCCTGAATCCATTGCTGCCGATCAGAAAACCCAATGGCAAATGGCGAATATGTCTGGATTCTCGCAGACTAAATTCCGTTACGAAGAAAGACGAGTTCCCTATACCCAATATGTCGCAAATCCTGCATCGGATTAACAAAGCGAGGTACTTTTCAGTAATTGACCTGACTGAATCGTACTATCAGGTGGAATTGGATGAGAATGCCAAAAATAAGACGGCTTTTAGGACTAACAAAGGCCTGTACCGGTTTAAGGTCATGCCCTTCGGCCTTATTAATGCTCCAGCAACCATGTCAAGACTTATGACTCAAGTTATTGGTCACGATCTTGAGCCATTCGTATATGTATATTTGGATGACATAATTATAACCGCTGAAACTTTCGAGGAGCACGTGCGTCTCATCAAGTGCGTCGCTGAAAGACTGCGAACGTCTGGTTTAACAATAAATCTCACCAAGTCAAAATTCTGTCAAACCAGCATACGCTATTTGGGGTATGTAATATCGGAAGCAGGGCTGTCCACGGATATAGCAAAAATACAACCGATTCTTGACTATCCAGCCCCAAGATCTATAAAGGAAGTCCGTCGCCTATTAGGTCTGGCCGGCTTCTATCAGAAGTTTATCTGTAAGTATTCGGAAATTACGACTCCGTTGACAAATCTCCTAAAAAAAGGGCGAAAAAAATTTGTATGGACAGCTGAAGCCAATGAAGCACTACAAAAGTTGAAGGAAGCTTTAGTTTCGGCACCAGCATTGGCTAATCCCGACTTCGCTGAACAGTTCATCATTGAAACTGACAGTTCTGATTTAGCAATAGGTGCTGTTTTAGTACAAATCCAGAAAGGAGAGCGAAAGTGCATTGCTTATTTCTCAAAAAAATTATCCAGCACTCAACGCCGGTACAGTGCTACAGAAAGAGAATGCCTGGCCGTGCTATTAAGCATTGAGCACTTTCGGCATTTCGTTGAAGGTAGTCGTTTTATTGTGCAGACCGATGCGATGAGCCTCACCTTCCTCCAGACAATGTCCATTGAATCTCGGAGTCCTCGTATTGCTCGATGGGCTTTGAAATTGTCAAAGTATGACATCGAGCTACGGTATAAAAAGGGCAGCGAGAACATCCCTGCTGATTGTCTCAGCAGAAGTATCCATACCGTGGATATTCATCTGTCAGATCCGTATATAGACGGACTGAAATATCAGATTGAGCATAATCCAACGAGGTATCAGGACTTCAAATTGATCAATGGTAACGTCTTCAAGTTTATCACTAATTCGACCCTAATGGAGGACCATGCACATCGCTGGAAACAAGTAGTCCCCGAGCCAGATCGCCGGAAAGTCATTGAAAGTGTACATAAAGAAGCCCATCTTGGATTCCTTAAAACGTTAACCAAACTCAGAGAACGTTATTATTGGCCACGTATGGCGAGCGACGTAAAACGGTACTGTTTCAGTTGCGAAGTGTGTAAAGAATCCAAAGTGCCAAACATCAATGTTCAACCACCCTGTGGCAAACCTAAAGTTTGCTCGAGACCGTGGGAGATGATTTCCATTGATTTTCTTGGTCCCTATCCCCGGTCCCGCAAAGGAAACGTATGGATACTGGTGATCTGCGACTTCTTCTCTAAATTCGTACTGGCACAGTGCATGAAGACAGCTACTGCACCTGCTGTTTGCACAGTGATGGAGAATTTGGTTTTTAATCTCTTCGGTGCACCTGCAATCTGCATAACGGACAACGCGAAAGTGTTTGTATCAGAACCTTTTAAGAAATTACTTAAAGAATTCGGCGTGACTCAGTGGAATCTTGCCGTATATCACCCAGCTCCAAACCCCGCCGAGAGAGTCAACAGAGTGATAGTCACTGCAATCCGGTGTGCTTTAAATAAACAAGCAGATCATAAAAACTGGGATGATTCGGTACAAATAATTGCAAGAGCCATCAGAACTAGTGTCCACGAGAGCACCGGACATACACCTTATTTCGTCAACTTTGGACGTGACATGATCAGTAATGGTCAAGAGTACGAACACCTCCAAGAACTAGGCCAAGATCACTGCTACGACTCGCTTAAACGCAAGGAAGAGCTCACAAAACTGTATGAGCTAGTTCGTTTAAATCTTTATAAAGCATATCAGAAGTATTCACGACCTTACAATCTTCGTTCGAACCAGAAACATACGTTTAAGAAAGGTGATCTAGTTTACAAGCGCAATGTACACCTCTCCGACAAAAGTGCCAACTTTGTTGGTAAGTTTGGCTCGAAATTCACTAAGGCACGAGTGAAAGAAGTGCTCGGCACCAATACATACATCCTTGAATCAGAGGATGGACATCGCATCTCTGGTACCTTCCATGGATCGTTCCTCAAACGAGCCTAGTGATAACATAACACCAGCTATGACTGTGTCTTATACCGGAGACACAGAAACAACCAACGAATAAAAATACTCTTTGAGGTGCTACGGACCTCCAACGTTCGAGATGTCACAAAAGCTGTTTCCTCACGTTGTCGAGAAGTCAACTCTTCTAATAATTGCTCTTGAGCTGCTATGATCATCGATAGCAGTGGCTTTCAATGGGCAGTGATCGAGTCGATAACAACATCGCACTTGACTCGTACGCTATCATGCCGTATGAACCAAGGTGAAGATGTTTGCCATCACCATCTATAAATGTGCCAAATCACTCGTATGCCGATAAATTGCTTAGGATTTGCATTCATGTTATTAATTAAATTTCAATTCACATTGATTTTAATCTAAAATAGAGTTTAGAAAGTTCTATTAATTATAAAATTCGTCAAAAATTACCTTTGATTTCACATGTTACATTAGTTTGTCTGTTTAGCTTGTTTACGTTCGATGGTTGAACAAATTATACGTTGAGCCACAGGTAGTAGTATTCGAACAATAGAGCACAGAGCGTAGTAGTATTTGAATTGGCTCAACTCGCCAATGCTGTGAGTAAGATATATTAGGGTATGACAATTAGTTGCAATTCATGTTGCAGTTTTTCTGTTCGGCATATTAGATTGTTATTCAGATTAGTTCTGAGATTTATTGGAAACAAGGTCGGTTCAGTTAGTTTTCAAGTATGTTGAAGAAAACTGGATCGATTATCAGAAATCATTTTCAGTACATATTGAAGTAATTTGGATCATCATACCATATTTGTTTCAGATGCTATCTGAAGTAATTGGATCATATGGTACACCATATAGATATACTAGTATTTGATTAGATTGGGCAGAAAAGTCTGCCGTAATTGGATTAGCGAAATATAAGTTTATAGTTAGTATATTTTTGTTGCGAAGATTGGAAAATTGATTTGATAGATTCAGGATAAATCCTTTTCTGTTATAAAAATTTTGAAATTATTTTTAATTTCAAAATTTTTATTTCTTTAGTGGGGGCGATTATGTAACGTTATTTAGAACCCTATTTATGTTATTATTTCAGTTCGATTAGCATGTAGTAGTGTATAGTACTATTCGCGGTGAATGTCGCAAAATGCGGTAAGATAGAAAAAAGCTTAGTCAAGACAACAACCTACGATGCGCCATCTTTGTGTAATCTGCTAACTACTGAAACATTTCACAAATTCAAATCAATTGCGTCGTGGAGAATTAATCCGAGTCACTCTCTTACTTGTTAAAACAAATTGCGTCGTAGATTAATTTGATTCTCTAACATCAACCAACCAAAAGACGGGTATGTACGACGTCGTACATTTTTTGGAGGAAATGGCGTCGTGAACAATTAGCTCTACCCAATCTCGGTCGCGTGTGCTTTTTCATTATAGTGGAGTGCAAAGTCGAGAACGGATCGTTAAGATCACGATAAAGCCAAGTGGTATCAAATCATCCATCTTTAAACTGCGCGATTGAAAAATTAAACTCGAAGTAAGTCTCGGGAGTGATTAGTTTAATTATCTTTTTAAATCATTTGATTTTTGTTCGAAACTAGATTCTTAATTCATCGAGTTAGATTCTAAAAAGAAAGTGTCTGTTTGAATAAACCTAAAATAGATTCAAATTCAGGTAAGCCTTATTAGTCTAATAGTTAACTCAAGTTAGCATAATGTGAAACTCCGTGTTGAACAGGCCAAACTGCCCAATCAACGTGGGCGTCAAGTCTGGGATTTTCCTACAAGGACTTGAATATCCTTCCGGAGGTCTATCGAAAGACCCGTGGGGTCAGCAGTGGTTCTCAACCCACAAATACTCGTCCGTCAATAAGCCGTGCGGCGTGAGCAAAAGTACTGAAAGCTCGTCACTCCACATCGAAAGGGACGCATTCACCCTTATTTGACGCCGGCGCGCGAGTCTTGTGGTGATACCAGCCCACTGTAGTTTGCCAGTTTGCGACCCGGTGCGTGTAAACCCGGTAAGTCGGCCTTCAAAGAGCTCGAACCATCCATCGGACCCCGTGGGACATCCGACGAGGGATTGACCCGAGCTAAGGTTAGACCGGTCCAAAGCCCACAATAAATCGCTAAATCCAAAAGTTACTAGTAACTATGACAATGACGTGACGTCACAGTAGGGACTATAGGTTTGCCTTAATTCGTTCCTTGATCAATAAATTTTGCAGTTAATTTGAAGGAAGAACTTAAACTCGATAAATTAGAATATATATGATTGAATTTAACTGCGCATTGGATTTGAATTATAATAAACTTACTTCTAGATTAATTAGGCTACTCCACTAGTTTTCTAACGTCACGAAATAAATTATTCATTAATTAAGATTGGTTTGGGTTCATTATAGTAACTAAGTTTTTCCCCCATTGGTTAATTTTAGAGAATTTATATCTCAATTTCTACTTATTTATTTATTTATTTATTATTATTATTATTATTATTATTATTATTATTATTATTATTATTTTGCATTAAATTTGGCTCGGCTTAGTTTATTTGAGACTCGAGCTAACGGTCCTTTCAATCGGAAGGTGGCGCTTAAGCCGTTTGCTTAGCGGAAAGAAGAGAACGTTACAGAGCTATGTTAGGCGCCCCTTCCCGGATGTCAACTCACCATTTCGCAGCCCACTACTACAGTTCAAAATTGCAATGCGGCCCTCGATAGTAACCACGCTGGGGACCACTGACCTAAAACATTCCCGAAGACACCACAATGATCGGACAAGCCGTTTTCAAGTTATTATATTTTTTTTGAAAGTGTTAAAGGTGTTTTTGCTTAGGCCCTTGTCAAAAGTTAGGCTAGAGTGAAAACGGCAAACTAATGATGCAAATTATTTTTTTTGATCACAAACAATGTATAGGGTACCAATAGTGGAGGTATTAGTAGATCCAAAAAAGATTTTTTTTTAAATTGTTAATTATGGGAAACTTACAGCTTTAATAGATAAACTAATAAATTTTCTAACAAAAATGAGATAGATTTCATTTAACATCATCAATTACCAAATATTGCTTGCACCACTATGGGTACACTGTTCCTTTCGTGGCGGTAAACAGTAATTTTGGTTCCCATAGTGGTGCTATCCATTGGTTTCTTATGAGACTCGCCACTATTGGTACGGTTGCACTATAGGTGCAAGGGAGTCAATTTTGATAAGAAAAATCATTGAATTCAATAGTTTTTCAAGCGAAATCTTAGGAAGTTGCATTTAACAGGATACTTGAAGCACGACGCATCCATTGTTTTTGAGCGAGTCAATGTTTTTGTGTTGTTTGTTTGCAGTGTTTATATTCGGGTATTCTCGTCGTAATATTTTTGTTATTGTTTGTGTCAGTCCTTGTATGTTGGTGAGTAAGCAAAATGTTTTTGGCACTGAATTGCAAAGAACGATAAACGGAAAGGGTTTTACCATGAACGCGGTGCTCGAACCGTTCTCGTTTATGTGGGAATAAGTACACTGGAGGAAATACTGTCTGGGTAAAATGAATATTAATCGAAAATGTTATTATAAAAAAGAAATCCTGACCTCATGACAATCAATGGTTCAGCAGAACCACAGTTGAGGATAAACCTGTAAGAATTGCTAAAAATTAAATCAAAAAATGCTTTATTAAAAATAATTACAAAGTTCAAATAAATACTTTTAGAGTCCCTGAGGAAGGTCCCAAACGGACCGAAACGTTGGACAAGATTAAATAACAGTGTTTTGATTTTGTCCAGACTGAAAAGCCATTTTGGTTGTAACTTCTGATCCCATATTCCGATCCGGCTAATCATAAATATAAATGCTAATACATAAAAATGAATTTCTGTCTGTCTGAACCTTATAGACTCCGAAACTATTGAACGAACGGCGTAAAAATTTGTATGCAGAAGTTTTTGAGGCCGGAGAAGGTTCTTAAGATGGTTAGAGGCCCCTCCCTCCTCTGGAAAAGGGGGCTCCCATACAAATTAAACAGAAATTTCTTCATATCTCGAGAATTAATCAAGCAAATAGAACCATATTTGGCATGTGGAGGTTTTGGAAGTGAAAATATATTTCTGTGGTGGTTCAAAACCCCTGCCCCTTCTAGAAAGGGGGGCTCCATACAAATGAAGCATAAATTTTTGCATAACTCGAGAACTAATCAGAGAATAAATCAATTTTAGGCGAAACAAAGTTCGTCGGGTCTGCTAGTTTTCAATAAAACAGATTCTGTATCGAATACAATTTGTTGCGAGCGAGATTGAGGGTAAGTGCCTCAAAAATGGACGAGACTTTTTGTGCACATACCCACAGACATCAGACTGAGTCGATCAAGCTCAAAGCTTCCTGTAAAAAGTTTGATTTTGGAGAGAATATATAGCCTTTACTCGTACTTAGTGTACGAGAAAGTCAAAAAGATCACGATTAATAATACTTGGCATCACATTTTCGTGACATGTTTATATTTTTATTTCTCTCGCGTTTTGTACCGTTTTTTAAAATCATTGAGGGGTTTAATTTTGTTCATGTGCGACAGTCAGTAATTATTGCTGTTGTTATTGATACACAATCGATTTTTTAGGAAAACTGTCAAAAGTCGAATTTGAAAATGGAGAATGGATTGATCCCTCTTCAAGAACTTGCTTTGATAAAACTATTTACTATTTGTCGAAGTAGGCTCTGATTTTTTTACTCTTCCTTTGGAAGTGTCTATAATTTCACTTTATATGCGTTACGCAGTACATTAAGTTTTATAGAAGGCCCGGAGACCCATAGTATTATATACCGATTGACTCATTATTATTATTATCTTTATTTGCGAGGCTTTCAGCCCTAGGCTGGCTCACCTCGGAAAGATTGACTCAGTTTTTTTATATTTTTCCTTCAAAATACATAGATTGTTCGACTTGCTATGCGTCATGAACGATTTTTGTTATAAAATCCGATGGTACATGCAATCATACAATTTGGGGAGATATGTTTCCATTTTTATGATATCTCCTATATTTTTTTCGAACCAACCCATTATCAAAGTTGACAAGTCTCCCCAAATTTCCCTACCATATTAGTAAAACACAAAATATGATAAATAAATGTCGTATTTTCAACACCAACGATAAACTACGATCGAAATCGGATAACAAAATCATTTTAATAAGGTTTCTTCTAGTTAGTTAGCTTGTCAGATACATTCAATTCATTTCGCTGACATTTTAAGTAGTTGAATAATTATTATTCCAATTCTCACCCCCCACTTGACCCATTGTCATCCTCGATGACGGTAGATCAAGTGCTTCTTTCGCTGGCACCTATAGTATCAGTGCCCATTCAGTGACTTAAATTGCCAAGGGCAAGCGCGAATGCCAGCTGGTACGATGCGGTAAGTTCTGGGATTTTCAATTGAATGAATGGTTGCATTCAACCGTGCTTGCCGGAAAATGGATCCGAGAGATTCCGAACGGAACGAAAATCCAACAAAACTTTGTTTGCGAAAACACTGGAGGCAGTTTAGCGGAATGGATTCGATTCCGGTATTGTGCGCTGTCTGGAGTTGATGAAGGACGCATTGGTGCAATGCAAGTACCCTAACGATGCCGGGTGCCAACAAAACTGTAAAATATTCATTCAATATTTTGCTGTGCTGCATCATCTCACTTTTAGGGATCGAAAGCCAAAGAAAGTAAGTAACAGAGACTTCGTCTCGGAAACGTACTTCATAGTTCAAAATTTTTTATTTATGTTTTCGTTTTATTACAATGTGAATGCACAAAGAAATAAATTATTTCGTGTATCATCACATTTATTATAATTGTTGTAGAAATCATACAAAAATATTACTACAAAGCACTGCATAGAAGCATTTCGAGTCAAAAATGTTACATCAATCACCCTCACTTTTAAGCGATTTTTATGGAGCTGTAATTGAGTATTTACATGTTTTCATAGAAGATTCCAAACATGAAAATATGTTTAGTGTTCATGATAATACTATGAAGGAGGGAGAGAATAGCTTTACTATTGGTAATTTTGATATTAGTTAACTCATGTACACACGTTTTACAAAGATATAATTATGATAAATAGATATAATTAATAATATAAAACTAACAATGAAAACGTGGGCAACATGATACGATAAATGCAAACAGAATGATATCAACCTTCCAAAGGTCTTCGTGATGAAGAGTCTTCCTCGCAACACAATCAAAGTGTAATCAACCCATCCATTCCAGAAATCGTATATTCGGCGAGTTTCTCTCCATCTGGACCTACATAAATATCTCATCTCAAAGTAGGTACTTCTACTCCACGCGGCAACAAGATTGTCGCCGCCAGTGTACTTTCATGAATATGTAATCCGCCTTGATATGATGCTACCAATTTTCTAGTCATGGGTATGACTGGCTGCCTTTCTAACGAGACGTAGGTAGGTAGTATGACTTTCCAGCTTTGAGCTGGTTGAAAGGTACGTTGAAAAGTATCACATTCGCCCGGGTCCTATCATTACCTGCACTGCAGTCAGAAATTGCGCTGATGGTTTCGGACGAACTCAGAAGGAAATGCATACAATGTTTGAATCTCTTGCCGTCGTTATTTGAGCTATGCCGGGTTAGTTTCGTAGTATGGGAAGCCGAAGCACGCCATGTCGAATTTCTCCTCTGATGAGGTAAAACATTTTTTGATCAAGTTGCAATGAATCGAATTAGAGCTTGAATATTTAGTCTAAAATTAGAATATCGTATGATTTTCTCGGAACCTAATCAGTATTTTGACTGAATTGTCAACTGTAAACTAACATTACAACTAAACAAATAATAAAATCCAGTGATTCTCAAGCACAGCAGAAAGGTCAAACCTGACTTTTTAGGAAAGTAGCTTCTATTATTTCTATGATGCAGCCTTTTCATTTGAATTCATATATGGGGTCGTACACTAATTACGTAAACATTTTTTCTGGGTTTTTCGAACCTCTCTCCCCCATATAGGATTTCTCTCATACAAATATGTTTTTAATTATATGGTGCGTAAAAGAAAGACAGACCCCCCTCCCCCATAAGTGCTTTTGTAAAATGTGCACGGCCTCTATGTACTTGTACTGTATGTAGGGTAAGACAGTATAATATGCGGCCACCATTCGACGCTGAATCTTGTCCTATTATTTCGGATTGAAAATTGGCCCAATCGGACTTCATTCGACGTAGAATCTTGTTCCATTGTTTGTTGTTGAAAATCGGTCATATCGAACTATGGGCTCAAAAGCTATGGCCAAAATACTATTCTAATAACACACGAGAAAGGCTCCATCACCGCTAGGTGGATTAATCTGTTTTTTTCTTACTATCGAATAACTTATCAGTTTAGAAGTGAGAACGATTGTATGGAAGGGGTAGTGTGGAGAGGAAAAATAAAGTATATTGAGGGGTATTATTTAGAAAATGAAAAATTCTGTGTAACTTCTGATCCTGCGGACTGATTTCAACCAAATGTTGTTCATATATTCTTTATCCCACCCCATTACGAATGTCTTCCTCTTGTTGTTCATTTTAATGTCTGTCGTTAATCCCTTCCGTATGTCATCCTCTCGTCGTTATCTCCAAAAAAAAAAGTTTGTTTGTCCCGTTACAGATGTAAAAATGCGAGGAATATCAACTTTGTGAACATCAGCATCGTAATTACTTAAGCATCCTAAAATCCTTTCCTTTCCTACTGTATTATTGTATTCCTTAACCTTGACTAAACCGCGAGTCTTTCGGTTCCCCAAAACTAACACTATGTATAAGAATCCAAAAATGTATTGTTAAACTTGATTTCGGCTCCGTAACGCTTCACGGCAACCAAATAAACGAAAGATTAAAAAACTTTTCTTTATCCCAGGCAGACGATTAATAAGGGATTGGAGAATCATTGGGAAAAGAAGGCGGTGTGGTAGGAGGTGTATTAATCACAAATTGAGCAATTCTTTTCAACTTTAGAACCTCTTGATCGATTTCAACAATATTTTGGACACATGTGCTCTGTTCAAAAGAGACGATTATAGGGAGTAAGAATGTCATTAGGAAAAAATGAAGAAGTGTTTTACAGGAAACGAGTAGTTTAGTTCAAGTTAATGCATGGAGCAATTTGAAGAAATGGAAAAGGTTGAAGCCAGAAGAAAGAACGAAACCTATTCAGAAGCCGATCACACTTTACAGATCGATTTTCATATGTGTATCGATTTACCTTTCTGTCAAACTATCTACTGATCCGCGTTTGGTACCGCAATAAGATATTATAATTGCATAATTGCATACATAGAGCTACACACTCAGTTTTGAATTCTGAAACTCAGCAAAAATCCACGCTGCTGCGTGCACAGCAAAATAAAAACTGATATCCCGGTGGAAATTACGTTGGTAGCTGATTTTCGGCAAATTATAATAAATAAATCGCGACAGAAATCTTGGCAAAAAACATATTTGCTGGGGCTTGGCTGTGCGAATCTCGGTAAAAGTTAAACAAATTGCTGAGATCCCGGTAACAAAAAAGTGTTTAGTTATAACTAAAGAAAAAAAAAATGAGAAGTAAATAATGAATAATGAGAAGTGAGAAATAAGCTTTAAAGAAGAAGAAATGAGAAAAGAGCAGTTAGAAGAGAGAAATGAGAAGTGCGAATCGGAAAGTGAAGTTTGAGTAGTCATAAGTGCGAAGTGAGGAATGAGAAGTGAGATGGAGTAATGAAAATTGAAATGTGAGAAATAAATCCTTACTTATTGAGCCTTACTTTTCCGTCTATCTTTTCTTTCCCCTTTTTGTCTTCCATATTCTTTTTCTCTTTATTTCTTCCTTTTCGTTCTACCTTTATCCTTCTGTTTTTATCGTTCTTCTTCCTTCTTCTTTCTTCTATCTTTTTCCTTTCCGCTTCTTTCTTACTTCTTACTTTACCCTTCCTTTTTCCTTCTTTCTTCCTTCGTTTTTAAATTTTTCTTTTATTCTTTCGGTTTTCTTCCTTCTCTTTTCTTCTCATCCTTCCTCCTTTTTCCATCTTCCTTCTTTCTTCTGCCTTTTTTTCGTTTTTTTCTTCTTTCTTCCTCTTTTTTTCATTTTTCTTTTATTATTTTTGTGTTCTTTTTCTGTTCATCCTTCTCTATTCTTCTTATCCTTCCTCCTTTTTCTCTCTTCTTTTTTTCTACTTTTTTTCTCCTTTCTTTTTTCTTCCTTTTTTTCTTTTTTTTTCTTCTTTCATCCTTCTTTCTTTTTAATTATTCCTTCTGTCTTCAGTCTCGTTTTTTTCCTCACTACCCAGTCAACATTTTGGTACCTATATCTTTTGATATAGGTCATTATATAAGAACCAACTTAATCGTATATAATGCACAGATTGGCTATATACGTACCAAAGTGGAGGCGATATAGGTACATACGAGCTTTATTATACGATTTTTTCCGGCATCATGAGAACAGTATTACGATTATACATAAAAATATGAAAAATAAAAAAAAATCCTACCAGCACCAAGTCTCGAACATGCGATCTTTGGATTTGCAGGCGGATACTCTACCACTGCACCATACTGCACACCTTGAATTGATTCGGATTTTTGTCCAACATAAACTACACAATTTATATCTTTACAACTGCTTGAAACTTCAACAAGCCATTTGGACTGAAGTGGTTTCGATTGTATTACGATTCACATAGGCATTCATTCGCACTCATATAGGATATTGCAAGGAGTATATGTCATTATGAGTTTTTATTCACACAATAACGATTGATTTTCACTACGGTGAAAATTATCGTATACGATGCATTCAATGTTGTTGACAATAATCTGACAAAGTTTGATATACAATGCGATTCAGATTTTTGATGGACGCAAATGCGACTTTATTTGCTCTTTGTTATACGATATGTGGTTTACTGGGTATTCACTTCGGATTTTTCACTGCTAACAATTGATAAGAAAACACATTTCAACTATTCGGTCATACGGCATTCAGTGAAATGGCATTCTCTTAAACGACATTCGGTCAAATGACCACACCCTGGAATGAAATACAATGCTTGCCAAAAAAATTGAAGCTTTTCTTCAATTTGAAACAATTTAGTGCTGTCTAATGGGCAGCTTGTTGTCGCTTGAAATTGTTGCCATTCCGCTCGTTCCCGTTTGTTGACCAAAAAGAACGAGCTGGATGGGAGATATTTCGAGTTCTGTGCTTCGAGCAACTTCAATCTGTTCATTAGACAGCACTTTTGTTTTTTATCTATCTTTTTATGGTGTTTTTTTACAATCTCTGTGAGTAATTAAGTTTTAACATTTTTTACATTATACACTTGGAATTTGAACTTGAGAATAGTTAGAAATAGGTTATTTGGCCGAACGCCATTTGGAATAGAAAAAGGAAAAACCAGATTAATCCACCTACAGTGAGATTCTGACCCTTCCTTAGTTGTAAGGAAATATTTAAAACGAGATAAAACTACTCGACTTCCCACGGTGATTGAACATTTGAAGATACAAATTTATTGCCTACTGAAAGGCGGACTTCATGGGTTGAAATAAACGACAATAAACGGATGATAACGAAGTGTACGTCATGCTGCCTATCTATCAGGCGCTTGTCGGATTGCGTGGCTGTTGTAACATGGCTAGTAACTATCGTAACGCTGGTAGCTTATACATGGCTTTGTAATTTACAGAGATCTCGATGTTAATCAGTCCTAATAACCAACTAAATCAGTCATTGATCTGAACAAAACTCAATAGCGTTCAATAATAACATATATTTCGCCTTACGAATGCCTAATTTTGTAAAACATATCTTGTTTATTTCTTTAAAAATGAGTGAGATTTATATGCTGGTAAATTTTAGAAATTGGAAACATACGCACACATACATGCATATAAGTGGACTATTAGTGTCTCAAAACATGCTCATATTTGCTATCTAGCTGCTACTGAAGAAATTTCTGAAATCCATGTAAATTTTTACGTTTTTGCTTTTCTGAGAAGATTTTATGGTACATGCTTCTATATGTTCCTTAATTAAAATCATTTGTTTCTTTTCAAGAAATCAGAAAAACAAGCATATTTCCATATCATAGCATTTGTTATAATTATATTTCCAATATTGAAGTAAATTTGTTTCTAATAACATAGATTTATTTCATAATTCAAGAGATTTAATGATAAATAAATACGTAACACGTCTGCGTAACGCATACAAAGTGAAATTATAGACACTTCCGAAAGAAGGGTCAAAAAGAAGGAAAGATAAAAAGAAATAGGAAAGAGAAATAAGAAGGATGATGAAGGAGAAAAAAAGATGAAGAATAGATTATGGAAGAAAAACGAGGAAAACGTGAAAAAGTAAGAATAATAGAAAAAGGATGAATGAATAAGAGGAAAAAAATAAGAAAAAGTAATAAAAAAGATAAAAAAATAGTCAAAGAAGGAAGAAAACGGCATAAGAAAGGACGCATATTAAGTAGAAAGATAAAGGAAAGAAGATATTAGATAAAAAGAAAAAAAGGAAGAATAAGCATAAAAAAGAGAAACAGAAGGAAAGAAGGTAAAGGGCATATAACAGAAGGAAAAAGAAAAAAACCAGAAAAAATAAGAATCAAGAAGAAAGAAAGAAGAAGGAAGCGGAAGAAGTATGAAGGAAGAAGAAGAAGAAGAAGAAAGAATTACTGGAGAATTGTTTCTATTTTCAGCTTCTTCTTTCTTTCTTTTTCTTTTCTTCATTTTTCCTTCTTCCTCCTTCCTTCTCTTTTCTACTTTGCTTCGTCTTTCTTTCTTTTTAGACTTTCTTCCTTTTACCCTTCTCGTACATCAAAGTTTTCATTTCTTTTTTCATTTCATTTTTCTTCTTGCATTTTTTTGCTTTTACTTCATCTTTTTTTCATTTTACTTATTTCCTTTTTTCCAAACGGCATTCGACTGAACAGCCTACCCTTGGATAAGTAGTCGAAGTTTTCTAATGTTCTGAGTTTTAAAAAAATCACAATTCCGATGTAAATTTTGATTTTAATTTTTTTTTATTTTTATTTTAATTTTTATTTCTTTTATTCAGGCTGTAAATCTCATGAATAAGATCACTTAAATATTTAGTTTGATTCTTCAACACTGATTTTCTGATAAATCCTAATCCAACCTGGCCCATGTGCTTCACAAATTATGTCAGGTGACGCTGAGACCTGTTTTAAGTATCTGCATTGGACTTTAATTTAAGAGTGCTTTTTTGTCGGACCGTAACCCAACCAGTCAGCGGAGTCGCAACTAAAATATGACCTAGATATCAAAACCTCAATAAGTCGATAAAAAATCATTATTTACAATAAATTGATAGAGTACTAATGGTTGTCTATTAGTTGATAGTTGACTGGATTTGTGGACAGAAGATGGCCGAAGGCCGGTGAATCGATCGCAACGTCCAGACAGTCTAGGAAATTTATTGTTTTGTCAATAATCGAGAACAAAATCAACCTAATATAATAGAAAACTTTGAATTTGTTTTGTTCGCTGGGATATCAAAAATTTCGTATGTCGCACAGACATATGCTTAGACAACAAAGTTTTTACCGGGATTTTTGCCAAAGTAGCATGTCGTTGATGAACATTAGCAAATATTTATCAAAAGCACCAATCCATCGGCATTATTATCTGATTTCTGTTTGTTTTGTTGTACAGATGGCGAATTGTTCCGATGTGCAGTAAAATAAAAAATACACTAACGTGGTGTTCAATAATACACTTCGAAATATTCTAATGTGTTAACCTATTTTGCTGAACAAGACCATATGTTCTAGAAGTCCAAATAACAGATTTTTCGCCAAATTTCTCTTACCCCTGCTTTACATACTTTCAATGGGTGGAGCCCTACTTGTTAGGGCTACAATTAGAGATGGGCAAAACAGCTCATTGCAGTGAGCGGATCTGATCCGTTCAGCTCATTGAAAAGAGTCAGCTCCTTGGATCAGCTCTTCAGTTCTTTAATGCTACATATAATAAAACATAATTGTTAATATTATTATTTTAATTATTGTTCAAAAATTTGAAAAATTTATGTCATTCATTAATTTATTCATTCATTCATCATTCATCTATTTACCTTTCTTTGAAATTTTTAAAATGTTTAGCTACAGTGAGGTAATAATTTCTATTGAAAAACCGACAATTTTAAACTAATAACATTTATTACGCTTTTTTCTGACTGTCTAGTTTTGAAGTCTAGGAGAACCATAACATTTATTTCTATACAAAAAACTAACTCAACATTATTTTCTATTCATAATTCTAAGTTGCATTTTATTGATAACGTTTCTCAAATCGTTTATTTAAATAATTCAGTCCCTAGTCTCTGATATGTATATGAACCATATCACGTGTCATAAGTTTTCTCTTCATACTGGGTGCAGTAAATCAATGCCTTGTTTGCGCGCGCTTCTAACCCTTCTAACCATGCGTAGTTGACATTTTCATACAAGCGAGCACATTCATCTATATTGGTTCCCGAAATGCGAGAGAAATAAAACAAGAGAGTAAAAAATACAGAGCACGGTGCTACAAACAAACCGAGTGCACATGTAGCACTATGCGGGCGGGAAAACCCGTCGCAAGCAAAAGATCCGCTCCGTGCAAGACACAGCACCCAGCTCGGTTCGTTTGAACCACACGGTTCGCTCGCTAGAATCGGTCGCGACTGATCCGGATCGAGATCCGTGTCGCACGGATCTGAGCTAGTGGCGCAGCTCTCGCTTCCATGTCACAGCAATTTCGAGCTGGACGACGACATGAGCGGAACTGAGAGTTGTTCGGATCTTCGGATCTTTTGCTTAGTACGGTTCGTTTGCTACCGCACTACTAGGTGTCTTTTGTGTGTCCGTTCGTAGCGCCGAGTATGTGGGTATGGGTTAAGAAATAGGCGGCAAGCTAGATTATTTTTGCTTGTGTGTTTCTTATTCCTCTCTGCAGCAGAAATGATTTCTGTTGCTTGGCTAGATGTTGCTGCCGCTTGGCTTTATGGTGCTTGAGGTGCAAATAATAAACGATCAGCACGTGCGCGGTACTGGATTGGAATGCTCATACAAGCTCGCTTGTGTTGTGTACCGCGAGCGTGGTATTTTCGTTTGTGCTGTACAAAATACAACAGCGCGCGTACTCGAGTGCGTACGCTCGAGGGAGTTTCTCTAGGCGCGTGTTTGACAATGATTTCATCAATTTAAAGTGAGCTGCTGAGCTGGGCTTCTTTAAAAAAGATCCATGGCTCATCAGCTCAATGTAAGGAAGCGAATCTTTGGAACAGCTCCTGAGCGGAGCGCCCACCTCTAGCTACAATGTCGGATCGTCACCTAATACCTACCACCTTATCTAAAACAAATGAAAAACAGATGGACTTGATACTGTTTCTGGGTTTAGTAGTGTGTACGTATGTTAGCAGAATGAATCGATGATATTGGTGTTTAGTTCGTTTCAATCGTGGAAAAAATAATAAAACTCCCCATAAAACTTCCTCTGTTCTTATGAAAAATGTCGACAAGTACTGGAACAGAAATTGATTGTACATCTTGTACGTGGAACATGACCGGCAATACCTTGCATTCGTTTTCAATAAAAACTTATCTGGTCATAATAGAGCAAGAGCTACAAGCTCAAGCTCAATTAAAGTCTCTAGAGGTTTTGTAAACACCCACGTATGAAATAAATAAACTTACAGATCATTGTAGCTACGGCACTAAAGATGAAATAAAAACTTCTCAGTTCTTTGTTCTACTAAGCGATGCTAACTAGCTATGGAAAAGTTCCTCTACAAAAACAAACTTCACACTCCCTCAAGGGTCAACTCCACATAATATCCTGTTCGATGCGTTGAAAATCCACACCCATAGCAAACATCTTAGGATCAAGTCAAACACCATCATTACACAAAAGCCAACCCCATGAACTGTGCCACTTCTAGTAGTCCCATCGTCGTTGTTCCAGCCTCAACCGCGATAATAATGAAATGTGATGCCAGTCAGTGGTGTTGCTCGCTATGTCGTCCTCATCGTCGCCCCATGAAGGATGATGGTGTATGGACACGAAACAGCAGAAAGCCCATGAAAAACTTGTCCTACGACGTCGGCGGGAACGACACGAAACTTTACCTTTATTACCCATCCTTCTATAACCGTAGACGACTTTCGGTAGAGATGGTAACCAAAATGCTAACCTATTGGGAATAACTCTCTTTCCACCAATCGAACCGAACCAACGGCTATGATGAGTGCTTGTCCAATGTTTGAGCAAGAAATTGAATCTACATAGGACAGACCACGCGATGGTTGCTGCACTGCATGGATGGAAGGATTTGATAGCGAGCAAGGATGGAGCTTGAGCTTGAAGCAGTTCCGCTTGGATCAATAAAGTCCATAAATACCGCAGCATAGCGAGTGAAGTGCAGCCATCATCTTCGATGACATGCATGCTACGAACGTACTCCGCAATGCACAGTCCCTTACTTTATGGCGGCCATATAGATAAAGTATAGTTTATTAACTTCCGCTCCATGGCACTCGGTGGCTTGTCTGAGATGATGCTTTAGGTTTACGTACGGTAGGACGAGATGGATGAAGCTTCCAGTCGCGTGATTGCAATGTTATTTATATGATGTAAAGTGGCTGTACATGAGAATAATCTAACGTTTACAACTGCTTTTCTTCTTAAAATACAGTTCATATTATTTGAAAGGGGGATCTCGTAGTGTAGTTGGCTACACGTTCGCCTTATAAGTGGACGGTCATGGGTTCGATTTCCAGTCCCTCCACCAAGCCCTTGTCAGTCGCCTGAGGTGTAGCTCAAACGGTGGCGTTTTTGGGGTGCGCGTCTTACCGACACGGCAGCCCGATGACAACTGACAAATAATTCTTCTTGGAGGCATTCCTCCAACGTAACCGGATAAATGGCAACCGAACAATGCAACAGCAATTGGATACACGATACGGACAAAAGGACACAATTGACTCACGATGAGATGGACCATGATAACAACAACGAATGTTTAAAAATAGATTCTATGTGGATTTTGTACAGCAGAATACCACAGTAGATCACGGCAAAACGGTTAATAAACACAGAGTGCCTACCAAATAAAGAAAGGAATAAAAAAAATTGAGATACGTAAAAACTGTACCAAGAGCTACCCTGTGATTGAATTCACTAATTTTTGCGTATATGACCGAAACAATAGCCATTAGACTTTCCTCAGAAATACCGGCCAACAAAACTTTTTGCGATCAAATCGTTCAGGGATAAGTGTCTAAAAAATCCCTAACTTCGCGCGTACACTCTCATACACATAGCAAGCTTGTTAATTTGCTAACATCGGTCTCATCATTCTATTATTTTGCAGATTAAAATTTGATCACAGTAACTTATATGTGACCAGAATCAGTCACAATTAGGTTGCTGCAACCAGATTCATTCCCCATGTCCTGCTTGGAGTAGCATCACTTTCAATCTCTTACTATCTCTTAAGCCCTCTGTACACCTCCCGTGAACATGAACATGAACAAGAGGTGAGAAAGAGCGATAATTTCACTGTGAACATCTTCGTGGACAATCGAGTCTAGTTGGAAGTGTTGAATTATTGCCCACGAATGCAGGCAGCAAGTAAGTGTGCAGTAGTAAACGAAGAAAATAAAAATGAAACATATTGTCGCATATGAATTATTTGAGTGGGTAATCTACGGAACGATATTGATCAAGTTGATTAATTTTAATCATCTTTTCGTTTAAATGTTCGGGAATTTTGCACCGTTCAAAGCTGAATTAACAAGTTCCGGTGATCAATTGACCTGAATCCAAATATTATCTTTCGATTGGTTCGCATCAAAGGAATTCTGGCAAAACTACCCACGAAGCATGTAATTCACATGATTCATTTTGTTCCACACATTAATACAATAATGTTCAATTTGTTTTGGGTGATCGCGATGTGGTTTATATGCAAGCCATCTATGCCTTTCTTTGCTCGTCTGACATCAAAGTCTAATACTTCAATTTTAGAAGAAGAAAATACGAATTTACGAAAAGAGAAGTAATTTCTTCTAATTTTCTATCTAGTGACTTCTATCCCATTTGAACGATTGATTTTGACACGAGTAACAAGTTTAATTTGATGAGGAGTTTTTTAATTTTTTTTTACTTTTGCTAGATATCATTTTTGACTTTCTATTTTGGCTTACATTTGTTTAATACTTTTCTTCATCTCATTTTTTTTTAAATTTATTATTCACTTGTTCGAATAGTGTTAATTACTGTTAGAATATTTGACCAGTTCGCCAATAAAAAAAAACAATTTTTGCTCAAGTTTTCGTGTATTAAATTCAATTGATCACGTATCGTATATCCGTACCGTATTTAATTGTTGTGTTTACTTTTGAAAGTCTTAATATGTATTCAATAATTTTTGCTGTGCTAAGATTTTTTTGATAGTCATTGTCCAAATTATGTAAATTACTCACATAAACTGTTTCAAATAAACAACTTTATTGAATAAACTAATATAGGTATACCTAATCACAAACATTCTGAATGATAATTAATATTAATATCTGTACCTCGTGGATGGTCATAACGCAAAGAGCATACGAGCATGTGTGTACCAAAAAACGAGGGCAGACAGACAGGCAGGATGAAAACGACAGAGAGGCAATCTACACATCTTGTTAGATTCTTCATTCTCCCTGTATTGCTGTGGTGGATATATGGCGTATATGGTGTATATATCAGAGAGGAGAGAAGCTTTCTCTGGTAAATCAGGTAAAAAAATTCCACGGAGCTCGTTCACGTTCGAATGGCAAAAGCATTCTGAAAATCTGTTCACCGTGAACGACAGAGACGATGCACAAGCATATCGGAAGCATATCAAATGATTCAGTAGTAGCAAAGCAGAAAAAGTATGCCAAGCATTTATAACTAATATACCTAAGACTTTGAATAAACAAAATAATTAATAAATAATTAAAAGACTTCAATGGGTTGATAAATTTAAAAAATGAACAATCGATTAAATTACAAAATTATTGATTTGAAAACCTAATAAATGGATAATTTTTTAGATTAATAAATTCAGAAATGAATGAATTTATAAATTATCGAATAAAAAAAATAAATATAATAAAATAATCAAAAATAAAATAGTAAAATAATAAAAAATATTTCATAATAAGTTTATAAAGGTATGTTAATAAATTATTAAATTACCAAATTGATAAATAAACAAATTTATAAATTTATAAATCAATGAAATAATAAATTAATAAATTGATGAATAAAAAAAATTGATAAATTAATCAATTAATAATTAATAAATTACTAAACTGCCGCTGCAAGCATAACTGTCCAATATTTACATGATTTGCTATCTATATGGAAAAGTTATGCTTTTATGAACAGTAAATTAATAAATTAAAAAGAAATTAATAAACTAATCACTCAAAAATCTAATATATCAACAACAAAAAATAATAAATCAATGAATTTATTTTTAAACCTAGTAAATCAGTGACTTAATAAATAAGCAAATGAAAAAATTATAATTAATGAACAATAATGATGGTGTTGTAAAAAATACACAAAAAAAATGATGTTTTTTCCTTCATTGCACATTAGGTAATCCGCTTTCAAAAGAGGAAAAAATAATAACTTTCTTTACCGACAACTTACAGAAAAGATTAAGGGTTTATTCAAAAAGAAATTTTCCAAAGAATTTAAGAATCAAGGACGTGGAACACTTCTGTATGTAGTTATGAGGCTCGTTTTGCCCCAATGTCCCATACATCACGAGTTTACATATTTTTTGTCATTTTATCTTTAGGACATTGCTCTAAAATTGTGTTTATCTCTTCACTGCCCAAGTAACATTCAAACTGCTCTTTGGCATTCGATGTAATTTATTGTGGTTTTATTGCAACAATAAGCATGCTATTCGGCCTAAAAAAAGTATTTAACTAGCATAAATTATGCCGCATCATCTAGTGGTTGTCAAAACCCTTTGAAGCCGGTTACAAATTCCAAAAATTCTAAAGTTTTAAATATGAATTTATTAGGGCATTCCATGCCTTGATTAAACTTATTTGGGAAACAACATTAAAACTCTTTGATGTTTGGTTTATTTGTCATGACGAAATACTTCTTTAAGTCGTTTTGTTACTTTAAAAGTTACTTTCGGCATTACTTGAGACCAATTAGCATTTGTGATTGCTATATAAAGAGTCTTAGAAAATACAAACGCATTTCTGAAAAAAAAACAAAAACAACTGAAAAGTGACGACGAGTAGTAAGAGCCTAAACATTCATTATTGTAAAAGATATAGCTTTGAAATATTGGCATACTGTTTGCTTACTCTCAATATGCATGCTGACAAATTTTCAACTTTATCAATCACCTTGACATCGAAATTTTGCTTTCCGAAATCGCGAGGCGACAATTTGGAAAGAACCAAAGATAGAGGAAATAACACGGTGCGTAGACCCACTCCATTCATGTTTCACTACTTCGTAAACGGTGGCACGGAAATGCGCATTTTTGCTTCCGGCTGATAAAGTGCCGTCACTACTTAGTGGAGTACATACTTTATTCTTTACTTACGTGTAATTAACGATCAATTCGAAGTCTTTTTCCATACCTTCCATCCATGCCGCTTTGTTTTTAATTGAGAAACTTGAACTGTCAAATTTACTCTAGTTCTGGTCATCATATATGTTGAAAAATGGCCAATCAGCATTTGTAACACCCAGGCGAGCCTTCGTAAATGCCACATCTAAACATTATGATTTTATGGTTGATTTCATTAAGGCAAACCATTTTGAACAAATAAATCTTGAAAAATTAATTCGGAGGCCATCGCCATATTTTTTTTACTACACATGGGTAGAGAATTTCTAGCGAAATATCTATTAATACTGCATTATATTTATGATTTTTTACGATGTATTATAAATGAATCAGCTACAAACAATAAAATAACCAAATAATAAAAAAATTGCAGAAATGTGCAAATTGAACATGAATTTGTTTATCGAAAAATAATTGATAGAATGGGGTTTACTGAGAGCGCATCAGTTATATCGAGGTTTCGCACCATATGACACAGTAAATCTTATTTGGCAACTGAAATTGATGCACCATACACTAATTCTGCTTTCATTATGTTTATCAATAATTTAGAATATTTTATTTCAATATTTGATTATGGAGTTTTTGGTTTCATTTACAATAAACTTTATTTTATTTTGTTGAGACTGAACGAAATTTATTATTTCATGCGAATGTTTGCATAAAGCTAGATCTAGAGAACTCCGCAGGCATCAAGATCAAGTGGCTTAGAAAAGGTTTTAAATAAGATCAACTTTCTTTTATAATAGTGTACAAATGGATTTCAAAAGGTGTTTGGTGCTGAGTTCGTATTCAGGTTTTGTCACATTTCGGTTTTGAAATACGTCTTGCATTCACCCTTCAAAACCATTTCAAGAGTGGGCCAACTAGGCAGATACTACTCTTCAAGAGGTTTTGGTGTAAGCGATGAAGGAGCAAATGCCTTGACTAGGATTTTATTGTTGTAGAATATAAATACTCTTGTAGTAAATCATAAAACTCAAAATGTTACTTGGGTGTGGATCGACAGAAGGGCACTACATATATTTTACTGGAAAAAGTTGAAAATTTCAGGGATTTTGGTGTTTAATAAGCGTCAAAATGCATTTTATTTTAATTTTCCGGCCGCGTCAATTTGAAATCGTCGCAAAGCAAATTGTCGCCAGCAAACATGGCCATAAGATCTGTCAGATCAACTACGAACAAAATTGTTTGATTTCAATAAACAGATTATTTCCAGAAGTTGAGTACTTTTTTTGTGCATGTTTTAATGATTTGGCTTTGCATTAACACAGATTTAAAATAAAGATATTGGCAACGATTTTAAAGGTGCATAAAAAGTGATCAACGCGATTTGTTACCAGCGAAACTAAAAATACTAATAATTTAAATGATATTTTCCAATGATATAAAGAAAATAACAAATAATCATATATTTCATTGAATGTATTGAATTATAGGGGACTTTGGGGTCATACAAGTCTAAAAGCTCATTAAATATATTTTTTTTTACAAAATAGGATAACTTTTTTCACGGACGACAGAGGAGAATGAGAGCTTATTCAAAAGAAAATTTTCAAAGAAATTCAGTGAGTGATTTTTTATAGACGGCGGATATTACTGTATGTAGTTATTGAGCTCGTTTTACTCCAATGTCCCATAAATGATTTTTTTTCATATTTTTCGTCCTTTTATCTTTAAAATATTGTACTAAAATTGTGTTTTCCTCTTCATTGTGGAATGTGGATCTTCAAAAAGCACTTTACATATTTTGTTGGCAAAAGTTGAAAATTAAAGTGTTTTTGGGGTAAAATAATCATCAAAGCGCATTTTTGTGAATTTATTTTTAAGATAAAATAAGCTTCTGAGCTTGTTGACCTCAAAAACCCCTCGAATTAATTTTTTCAATGCAATATACGAGTATTTGTTATTTTCATAGTATAATTGACAAATTATTGAGCTATATAATTGCATAGAGGAATTTGGGCGAAAAGGCATGAGAAAAGAATATTTCCGATCTCATCCTATCTATTGTCACATCGACTCTCAAATAATATGATAACTCTTGTCTAGTTGTGCGATCGGGTATGGTTTGGAAATGTTCGACATCGGCTCTATCAAGAAGTATTTAAAAATCGTATTTTATCCAATAAATCACAAAACAAAACATTTGAGAAATGATTTACTTCATTAGTTATTGTTTCACAAACATTTATCAATGTCTGTACAACATTTTTGGAAAATAATATCAACAATTATCTGTATTAATTATTTTTTTTACAGAATACATGAAAAATTCACATAAAACGCACTTTGATGCCTATTTGACCCCTAAATCCCTTAAATTTCTAACTATTGTCATATTTAGTGCACCTCTATGGATCCTCAGTGAAGAGATGAACACAATTTTAAAGTAATTTCCTAAAGATAAAATATAGAAAAAATATGAAAACTCGAGTGAAAAGTCGAGTCAAGTACAAGACACTGAAGACGACCACACAGTTGTGGTCGAAATACGTATCTGCAAAGATAACGAAAATTAACTGGTGGAATTAAATGGACAGTACTTAATTCGTCTTAGACGGTTTAATACATTCCACTAAAAGAGCTTAATATATTTTTCTATGAAAACTCGTTGGAATTTGTGTTGGGAATCCTACGCCTTTGCTCGCAAGGCTAACTGGAGACCCGTATAAATTACACTGGATTTTGTTTTTACGCGATTTACATTTTCTCAATTTTCTACTCATCCTAAATGTTTAACCCATATTAATTATCATGTGATTTTTTTTCGATTTATTCTGGATTTTTTGAAACATGTTGCGAAGAGTTTGGTGGTAAATTGAAGTCACACGATCAAAAATACGAGCGAAATCGTGTAAAAACAAAATCCTGTGTAATTTAATAAAAATAAAACACCAATAAAAAACCAAATCTTCCAGTCGTATTTCTTTTGTACATAAATTAACTATTACATCAAATATAAACCATAAAATAAAAAAAATTAAATTATAAATAAATACAATGGTTTCTAGTTAGCCTTGCCAGCAAAGGCGGAGTATTGTCGATTTTCGTTGCGGTCTAAAAGATTTTTTCCGGGTTTTCGACAATCTCGACTCACTGGGCATAGCGTATCTTTGTACTTGCAACATAAGACACATATCCATGCAATGGACGGGTACAGAAGAGAAACATCAAATAATAACTGTGGAAATGTTAATGGAATATTGAGTAAAGAAGCAGGCCAAGATTCAGTGGTAATATAGAGCCATTGAAGAGGAAGGAGAAGAAGAAAAAGAATGAATTAATGTTTTTATGAATGAAGTAATCTATCTATGAAAATATAAATTTTTCGATTGAATATACGAATGATTGAAGTATTAAAATAAATATTTAAAAAGAAAAAAAAATATTACAAAATAATAAAAAAGAAACACAATTCATTTATGAGAAACTACTGAGTTAGTTTCCTTCCGACCAAACCGATACGAGTATTAAAATGAGCGACAGCGACACACAAAGCAGGAACCCACCGAAACCGATTCAACGAGAACAGTAAACACTCTCGGTCGGTGTGAACTCCCAATCCAAATCAATCTATTCTCCTTGTATTTTTGAATTCGCCACAGCTCCACGTTCATGTTCACCGTCGCGTTTACACTTGCGATGAGTTCACCGCAGATACGATTTCACGATGATTTCACAGGCATGACCGTGGAATGCACATAAATCTGAAATTATTGATGTTTTTCATGTTTTCATGTAAAGCGCATTTTACACCTCCCGTGAACGTGAACGTGAACAAACTGTTTTTCGATAATAACTTCTTGATACATACTCAAATCGTGAGGGAATCATGTTCAAATGAAAGGCAGATGCTACATTTAGTAGTGAGATGCATAAAAACATTAAAAATATCAATAATATCAGATTTATGAGCATTCCACGGTCATGCCTGTGAAATCATCGTGAAATCGTATCTGCGGTGAACTCACCGCAAGTGTAAACGCGACGGTGAACATGAACGTGGAGCTGTGGTGAATTCAAAAATACAAGGAGAAGAGATTGATTTTGATTGGGAGTTCACATCGACCGAGAGTGTTTACTGTTCTTGTTGAATCGGTTTCGGGTGGGTTCCTGCTTTTGTGTGTCGCTGTCGCCCTCGTATCGGTTTGGTCGGAAGGAAACTTACTCAGTAGTTTCTCATAAATGAATTGTGTTTCTTTTTTATTATTTGTCAATATTATTTTTTTTAAATATGTTTTATTTTAATACTTCAATCATTCATATATTCAATCGAAAAAAATATATTTTCATAGATAGTTTACTTCATTCATAAAAAAAATCATTATTTTTCTTTTTCTACTTCCTTTACTCAATGTTCCATAAACATTTCCACAGTTATTATTTGATGTTTCTATTTCTGTGCCCGTCAATTGCATGGATATGTGTCTTATTTGGCAAGTACAAAGATACGCTATGTCCAGTGAGTTAAGAATGCCCGAAGATCCAAAAAAAATCCTAAAGGCCGCAACGAAAATCGAGGATACTCCGCCTTTGCTGTCAAGGCCAACTTGAAACCATTGTATTTATTATTTCATTTATTATTTTTTTATTTCATGATTTATATTAAATGTAATAGTTAATTTATATTTTATTAAATTATATTAATTTATACGGGTCTCCAGTTAGCCTTGCGAGCAAAGGCGTAGGATTCCCAACCCAAATGGCGAGTTCGATTCTCGGTCCGACCTAGAATGTTTGCGGGTTGGAAACATTATCGGCTCCCTTCCAGTGTATAGTGTATCCATTTTACTTGCCACACAAGATACATACTTATGCGATTGACAGAAATGCCAATAGAACACTAAGTTAAAGGTAAGCCAAGTTTCAGTGGAATGTAGAGCCAATGCACACTGTGAAAACCCGATTTCGAACTTTTTTTTTTAACTTTCTTTACGAGCAATTTATAGAAGAAATCAAGGGATTATGCGAAAGGGAATTTTCCAAGAAAATTCAGTGAGTGCTATTTCATTGAACGTGGAACACTTCTGTATGTAGATATTGTGCATGTTTTGCCCCAATGTTCCATATATCACGGGTTTTCATATTTTTTGTCATTTTATCTTTAGGAAATTGCTCTAAAATTGCGTTCATCTCTTCACTGTGGATCCATAGAGGGGCACTAAATATGGTAAAAGTTAGAAATTTATGGAATTTAGGGGTCAAATAGGCATCAAAGTGCATTTTATGCGAACTATCATGTATTCTGTAAAAATGAATCATATTTACAAATAATTGTTGATATAATTGTCCAAAAATGTTATACAGATATTGATAAATGTTTGTGAAACAATAACTAAAGAACTAAATCATTTCGCAAATGTTTTGTTTTGTGATTTATTGGATAAAACACGATTTTTAAATACTTTTGAATAGAGCCGATGCTGAACATTTCCAAACCATACCCGATTGCACAACTAGACAAGAGTTATCATATTATTTGAGGGTCGATGTGACAATAGATCGGATGAGATCGGAAATATTGTTTTCTTATGCCTTTTCGCCCAAATTCCTCTATGAAATTATAAAGCTCAGTAATTGTGAGTTAAAAAATTATGGAGTAATATTAATTCAATGATAATTTGTCAATTACACTATGAAAATAACAAATGTTCGTAAATTCATTGAAAATTGATTTGATTGATTGATTGATTCCAGGGGGTTTTTGAGGTCAAACAAGCTGAGAAGCTTATTTTATATTAAAAATAAATTCTCAAAAATGCGCTTTATTGATTATTTTACCCCAAAATCACTTTAATTTCCAACTTTTACCAATAAAATATGCATAGTACTTTTTGAGGATCCACGATGAAGAGGAAAATACAATTTTAGTACAATATTTTATAGATAAAAGGACGAAAAAATGAAAATTTTGATTTAAGGGACATTGAAATAAAACGAGCTCAATAACTACATACAGTAGTATCCCGCGTCTATAAAAAATCACTAACCGAATTTCTTTGAAAATTTCCTTTTGAATAAGCCCTTATTCTCCTCTGTGAGTCGTCCGTGAAAAAAGTTATTCTATTTTGTAAAAAAATATATTTAATGATCTTTGAGACTTGTATGACCCCAAAGTCCCTTATAATTCAATACTTTCAATGAAATATATGATTATTCGTTATTTTCATTATATCATTGGCAAATATCATTTGAATTAATAGTATTATCAGTTTCGCTGGTAACAAAACGCATCGATCACTTTTTTGCACCTTTAAAATCGTCGCCAATATCTTTAATTTAAATGTGTGTTATGTTAATGCAAAGCCAAATCATTAAAACTGATTATTGAAATCAAACAATTTTGTTCACAATTGATCTAACAGATCTTATGGCCATGTTTGCTGGCGACGATTTCGGCGACAATTTGCTTTGCGACGCGGCCGAAAAATTCAAATAAAATGCATATTGACGCTTATTAAACAACAAAATCCCTTCAATTTTCAACTTTTACCAGCAAAATATATGTAGGTAGTACCCTTCTGTCGATCCACAGTGAAGAGATAAACACAATTAAGAGCAATGTCCTAAAGACAAAATGACAAAAATATGAAAACTCGTGATGTATGGGATATTGGGGCAAAGCGAGCCTCATAACTACATACAGAAGTATTCCACGTCCTTGATTCTTAAATTCTTTGGAAAATTCCCTTTTGAATAAGCGCTTCATCTCTTCTGTAAGTTGTCCGTAAAAAAAGTAATTATTTTTTCCTCTTTTGAAACCTTGTGTGCAATGAAGGAAAAATATCATTTTTTTCGTGTGTTTTTACAACACCATTATTATTGTTCATTAATTATAATTTGTACATTTGCTTATTTATTGAGTCGCTGATTTACTAGGTTTTTAAAATTAATTTATTGATTTATTATTTTTTGTTGTTGATATATTAGATTTTTGATTTATTAGTTTTTTTTTTAAATTTATTAATTCACTGCTCATAAAAGCATATATTTCCCATATAGATAGCAAATCTTGTAAATATTGGACAGTTATGCTTGCAGCGGAAGTTTAGTAATTTTTTAATTATTAATTGATTAATTCATCTTTTTTTTATTCATCCATTTATTAATTTATTATTTCATTGATTTATGAATTTATTAATTTGTTTATTTATCAATTTGCTAGTTTAATAATTTATTAATATAAGTTTATAAACTTATTTATTATGAAATATATATTTATAATTCTACTATTTAATTTTTCATTATTCTATTATATTTATTATTTATTATTTTTTATTGATTCAATAATTTATTTATTTCTGAATTTATTAATCTAAAATTTATTCATTTAATAGTTTTCAAATCAATAATTTTGTAATTTAATCGATTGTTCATTTTTAATTCATCAACCCATTAATTTCAAGTTATTTATTTATTTATTGTTTCATTTGTTTATTCAAAGTCATAGCTATATTCGTTATAAATGCTTGGGCATACTTTTTCTACTTTGCCTATTAGGCTACTGCTGAATCATTTGATATGCTTCTGAAATGCTTGCGCATCGTCTCTGTCGTTCACGGTGAACAGATTTTCAGAATGCTTTTGCCATTCGAACGTGAACGAGCTCCGTGGAATTTTTTTACCTGAATTCACCAGAGAAAGCTTCTCTCCTCTCTGATATTTACACCATATACGCCATATACACCACAGCGATACAGGGAGAATGAAGAATCTAACCAGATGTGTAGATTGCCTCTCTGACGTTTTCATCCTGCCTGTCAGTCCGCCCTTGTTTTTTTGTACACACATGTTCGTATGCTCTTTGCGTTATGACCATCCACGAGGTACAAATATTAATAATTATTATTATTCAAAATGTTTGTGATTAGGTATAGGGTATCTGTTCCATTAATAATAACATGCTCCTATATCAATAACATTCGCGAAACAGGCAATTTAGGCTCAAGTTGTGTCGTGTTTTGTTGTAATCCTGCTGCTGAAAAAATCACAAAAATGAAAAATAAAACAATTTGCGCACCGATTCTTTGTTTTCGAATGGTATTGATTTGGGTACATGGTATGAATTCAAGGAGCAGTTGCCCTATATGAATTCATTCAATAAAGGTGTTTGTTTGAAAATCAGAAAACATGAGTTCCATGAAAACTCTAGAAAGTGACTTATTGTGACTTATTTATATAACTTACATAATGACTGTCAACAAAATCTTAGCACAGCAAAAATTATTAAATGCATATTAAGACTTTCAATAGTAAATACAATAATTAAATTAATTATATCAATTGAATTTTATACATGAAAACTTGAGCAAAATTTGAGATTTTTTATTGGCGAACTCTGGTCAAATATTCAAACATTAATTAACACTATTCGAACAAATGAATAATAAATTTAAAAAAAATGAGATGTAGAAAAGTATTTAAAGAGAAAGCCTAAAATGGTATCTAGCAAAAGTAAAAAACAATTGAATAATTCCTCATCAAATTAAACTTGTTACTACATGTCAAAATCAATCGTTCAAATGGGATAGAAGTCACTAGATATTGAGCACTAGAATGAGTCACTAGAATTTGAAGAAATTACTTCTCTTTTCGTACATTCGTATTTTCTTGTGATCATGTGAATTACATGCTTCGTGGGCAGGTTTACCAGAACTACTCAAACTCGCTAGAGTTAAATAAAACCATCATCGACAAAACGCTGCGTTCGCATCCTCACGAGTTCGTGAGTGATTACTTTCCATCTCATTTATTTTCATTTTCGTATCTCTCTGTTCAGTAGATTTGCTTCTTGCAACATTACAAATTGCTTCATATTTCAATTGCATTATCAATTTATTTATCTAATATTAGGCCGATACAAATATTTAAAACCAATTATGTCTCCCCCTCCCTCGGTTTTTTTTGCCCAAAAATAATATTTTGAGGGGGCAACAAAAAAAAATTCGGGCAATTTTGAGGATTTTCAAAAGATTCTTTAACAAATCTGAGGAGTTTTATTGATTTCATTGAAAATCATTAAAAATATAGGCCAACATTCTTGTACATAGAAAAATCTAGCAATTCTGTATGGCCCAATTTGTTTATACATTTTGTAATGATCCTGTACAGAATTATATGGATAATTTAACAAAATGTGTTGTTCTCTGCTTTGATGCATACCAGTCGAAAGATAATATTTGGATTCAGGTTAATTGACCACCGGAACTTGTTAATTCAACTTTGAACGGTGCAAAATGTATACATTTGATAGCACAGTTGAAAATTTGCCATTCAAAAATCATTAAGTATATGTAACTACTGACTTTTCATAACAAAATTCCCGAATATTTCAACGAAAATTACGATTAAAATTAAATAACTTGATCAACATCGTTCCTTAGATTACCCACTCAAATAATTCATATACATATATGCGACAATATGTTTCATTTTTATTTTCTTCGTTTACTACTGCACACTTACTTGCTGCCTGCATTCGTGGGCAATAATTCAACACTTCCAACTAGACTCGATTGTCCACGACGATGTTCACTGTGAAATTATCGCTCTTTCTCACCTCTTGTTCATGTTCATGTTCACGGGAGGTGTACAGAGGGCTTTACATGGAAGCAATGCACTATCCAATAGTCGAGATCTGTCCTGACCAAGTCCTTGCGAATGCTGAGAAAGGGGATGGTTAGGTGGACACCTACTTAAGAAAGATGCAAAGAACTCTACTTCACCTCATAGGTGCTCCGGGAGGTTTTGGAATCATTTTGGTAGAACGTGAAACACATAAAGAACTAATATAGAAAGTAGGAGAGATGCGAGCCTGGAAATTAACCTCCGACCTTCTGCGTATAAGACAGAAGCGGTCGCTACTAAACCACCGAGCTCGTCTTATGGGGCGTTTTCTAATTTATTTTGGAGATTTTGATTTCAATAGATCGACGAACTCTTTGAAGTTTTGCCCAACTATTAAGAACGATGGATTGAAGGCGTTAAACTATTGAAAAAAATAATTTTGTCAAGCACTGTTAAAAATCGGTAGAACAACCAATCCCGTACGTGCATGTGCAAAATTTTTCAATTTTTCAATTTTTCAATCAATTTTTCTGCAGACAGAAAAAGAGATAGCATATAAAAGTACCCACTAATACCCACAATCCCTGCATCTTCACTAGTAGATGTTGAATTAACATTTCTTCCCATCCTTCCGTGATTGTAAGGACGTGGCCCCTGGTATACAACTGCTTCAGTGTAGGAAAAGGTATTAATTCCAAGAACCAGGGTAGAAATATTTCACAGTCAATGCAGTGAAAAACATGGATCTCAGTATAATCTGCGGTCGCCTTCATCGCCGCCGTGGTGAGTGCGACTGGGTGCAGCCGAAAAATCATTTCCAACACCGACCATTCAATTTCGCATTCAGTCACTCACAAGTCACTCTGACAGGCTGCTCATTTCGCGCCTTACCGTATGACTGTGAGTGGCCCATTTAAACGCGTGGTGATTTTTTTCAATTTGCTGGGTGAATGTGTACATTTTGCTGTGGTGAATTTCATCTTCGCGGCGCAGTGGGTGATGTGAGTTCTGTTCACTTTTCTGCCTCTCCGGGAATGTGAGGTTGATTTCAAAGCAGGAAGAAAATAAACAAAATGATATAAAAAACCATCACCTTCATCCAGTGCTGCCGAATATTTTCAACCCTGCCAAGAACCAATTTTCGACAATATTCAGGTGATTGCTCTATTGAGCATTGTATAGCCACCCACGATTGAAAACCTGATGACTGTAGTTCAATCGCAATGATGTTAACATATTCATAATTTTAATATAAATATTTACACTTTATATAATCATATGTTCAAAGCCGATCGTGTCTGGGATACAGACTTCTACTATATCATTTTTTAATCTTTTGATGTTTTAGTCATTTGCCCCATTGAAAGGGCCGGATTATTCGTGGTCAATGATGTACATATACCTAAATATTATATCGCTGTTTATTGAAGTCCGCGTCGACAGATCACTACCTACCATTATCATTACCAAAAAGCTATTCAAGCTATTCCTTTCACCGCACAAGATCTTTTCCGGTTGAAGTGGTGTGAAGTATTTCTTGCAGGGCAATCAGTGTCCGAGGAAGCTGTCCAATTTCGTTCCTTATTCTCAATGCTATCGCCCAATCATATCGCTATTTTATCCTTTATCTGGTGATTTCAGTTACCCACTCCATTCAAACAGCCATAGGAATTGGGCGGATGAATGGAATCCAAAGGGTGTTGTTTTCATTCGGCAAAAGAGTGACGGAAAAAGGACAATGTCAGCGCCATCCCATCAATGTCGACAAAGGGGTGATGTCGGAATTCTGTGCGAATGAGCGGAAACGTGCGAACAATGGTGTAATCAATCCTTATTGGTTTTGGGAGATTATCTTCATAATATTATTTCAAGCCTTGACACAGGCAATAAAAAAGTAAACGATCAATGTGAATGTGAACGATGTGAATTTTTACCTTGTTGTTTATATCCTGCAAATTTATATTTTTATTATTTAATGCAGGGTAAGATAGTTTGACAATTTCCGTGTTAATTCTACAGAAATTTATTCCATTTTGTTTGTATACAAATCGATCAAACAAATTTAACCATTTTTTCGTGATAAAATGTACAATAGAAAACAAGATGATAAAGTGGAGCACTTTGCATGCAATTCAATCTATCTCATTAATTCAACGTCCATAGATCATATTATGTTCAGCGAGTGAAGTGTTTCGGAAAATAAGATGAGCCTTAATATAAGATATAAATATATTTTTAGAATTTGATAAATAAATACAATATTGATTTAAAAAAATTTCCTTCTTGTTACAGGTATGACAATTTCTTAACTTCTGTATGGTTTTGTAAGTACATGTTGCATATTTATTTGCTATTGTTAACTAATCCCAAATATAGTCTATCCTAGAAACGCAAGTGTGCTTAATTCGTAAACTTGAAATAGTTACCCACGAAGAAAAACAAATAAGCATTCCGTGCTGCTCTGTGAGAAACTTTCGCTGCCACACGCAGCGTTAACAGTTTGGTAACGAAAACGAAACATAGCTTGCATACCATGAGCTGAACACCAGCTGTAAACCAGGTATTATGATCAGGAAATTGAAACGAAATTTCTTTAACTGTATCCACCTAAAAAGAACAAAAAACAAAATTGGCCTTTGTAAGGTTCCCACGCAAACTAATGGGAGCTGTACTTTATTTTTTTAATAATATTGAACAAAATTCCGCAACCTCTTCTTTTTAAGTTGATACTGTGCTTTAACTGGAAACTTATTAAGGTTCTCCATCAATGTTTAGAAAAGTTATTTCAATGTGGGACTAATTTACCTAAAACTGTTTTTCACAAGCTATTTATAATTTTGACTTTTTGCCTTTCGCGTATACTAAGTATACGTCAAGGTTATAGGATCACTCCAAAACCAAACTTTTGATAGAAGGCTCGGAGACCCATAGTGTTATATACCAATCGACTCAGCTCGACGAATTGAGATGATGTCTGTATGTGTGTATGTATGTGTGTGTGTGTTTTTTTTTTCTTCCTAAACAATGGAGGGGGAATCTGCTCAACAGACATCCTGGGTTGACCAGGAAGTGCTGGGTTAGGGGCCACCTCCAATGAGGGAGGCAGGACTGCATCCCCGACCAGCTAAACCGTTTCCATTGCCGCCAAGCCCATCGTCCCTTCGGTACAACCAGAAAGTAATGCTTCAAAGGGGGGCCAGTGCATAACACACCCTCGAGGTTAGCTGCGTGTCCTTGCAGCATCGAACATCGTGACTCGCTTTTTTAGAAGAACACCATGGTATCGTGCCAGCGCATTGCCGGCTTTCCAGGTGGCCTTACCACGCCGTATGTCCTCGGAAGGTGGGCAGGGTCGACTTCGCGCCTGCTTCCCTCTGCACGACTGGTATCAAGAATGATGATGCCGCGTGCACCCCAAATTGACCTTTCTGCGATAGGGCCTATTCGCCAGCACACAGAGGGACTTGCCGACACGGTGCCTACGCCTGCCCCAGCCTTGACGAGGACCCTTTCCCGTCCTCGGGCTCGGAACCCGCCCGGTTGACCGACGCCGCGAAAGCGACGATACCATGTTGTTCTTCGCGCGGCCACTTGTTCGATAAAAGGTTCGAGTTCGACCTCAGAGCATGACCACCGGTAAGACCCATGAAGCCGACTCCGATCCCTTGGACCACCTCTTATTTGCGCCTGAACTAGCCGTCCTTGAGTCCACGCGCCACCTTCTGTGTAGCTCCGAGACGATTTGGGCGATAGCCGATAAAACGGCGTTCCAGCCAACTTCGTCTTTACACATCCTCCGAACTAGGTTGTCCGGGGTAGTGTCCAGACCACATGTGGCAAGCATGTGGTCACGCATTGCGCGAAAACGTGAGCACACGAACAACACGTGTTCCGCCGTTTCCTCTAAACCTGCGCACACCAAACACTCGGGCGAAGCCGAGCAAGCCAGCTGCTTTACCTGCACTTTGATTTTGCAGCACGCTTAAACGCCGGGCACATCAAACCCCCCATGGGGTGCTTGCTGTTCACAGCTTTGCTGGAACAAATCAAACAATTGGGAGGGTTCGTGCAGCATTGTGCCTTATGTCCCTCCAATCCGCAGCGTCGGCAGAGATTGCTTCTGTCAGGGCCTTTGCAGTCCCATTGCTTGTGCCCCGGTTCCAGGCACTTGAAGCAAACTTCGGGTTGCTCGTATATGCGCATAGGGCATACCGACCATCCCACCTTGACGCTCCCTAACTTGACTACTTTGGAGGCGTCCGCTGCAGATAGCCGAACCAATGCTACCTGCGTCCCTGCCGGACCTTCCCGTAGCCGAACGGCTGCGGTGGGCGTCTCCACTTCACACTGTCGCCGCAGTGCCGTGACGAGCTCTTCGACTTCAGTGATCTCGTCCAGGTCTTTAACCCTTAGATTCACCTCCGTCGTGAGTGCCCTCACCTTGACCGTCTCGCCTAGGACCTCCTCCGCCAACTTCTTGTAGGCGGCGCCCTTTTGCGAGACGCCCCGCTTCAGCTCGAGTATCATCTCGCCCATCCGGGTACGTCTTATTCGACGTACGTCGGCGCCGAGTTCACAGAGCTTGACGTCACTCCTCATCGCCTTCAAAACATCCGAGTACTTAGCCTCGTCCGCCGTGATGACTAGGGCATCGCCCCTGGAGCGATTGGCGCCTACCCGAGCAGCACACATGTTGTACATAGGTCACAGTAGCTTATGTGTGGCCCGATTTAGTCACAATTAGGTTGCTGTAACCAGATTCATTAGACTTGTGCTTGTGCCCTAGACTTCTTGCTACCCTCATTCGCCTGGGCCTTCTTTTCGGCCCTTGACGTCTTCGGTTTCCTCTTGTTCTTGACCAGGGTCCAGGAGGCGTCATTCCCCTCTATTTCCCTGGTCTGGTGCGGCTGAGAACTTTCAGCCTGCCGTAACCCCTTACCACCGTCTTTCCTGAGTGGACGGACCTTTCCAGGTCCTTCCTCCCCCGGTTTTGGAGGTACCTAACCGGGGTTCAGCTTCCCAGCCCCACTACCCTTGTTCGGGGTAGTAACCCTCCGCGTTTTGGAGCGGCCCCCAGGGAGCTCATCCCCTGGAGACTGTCTCCCCCGTTTTTGTGTCTGCTCCGTTGGAGTAGTCACCTCCGACGTACCCGCAAATACTTGAGCCTCAGTCTGGGTAGACTTTGGCACCACCGTCTTAGCTGGCACGCCTTCGGTCGACTCGACCTTGCCCGAGTCCGCGAATCCTTGGGCCTCAGTCTGGGTAGACCTCGACTCCACCGATTTCACGGGTTTACATTTGGCCGTCCCGACCGCCCTCTCCAGCTTGGCGTCCAGCATCGACTTTCGAAGTTTCTGCAAGCTCCTCTTGAGGTCCTTGCTGATATTATGCTTCGATGACGCAAAGTCGATGATGGCGTCCAGCTGTTCCGTCGCCACCTCGAAGGCCGAAAGCCCATCGCGTTTGCGGTTCATCGCCTTCACAAGCCATGGGCCGTCTATAACCTCTACCGGCGGAGCCTGGGAGATGGTAAAGTGACCCACGCTGGCGCTGCGCACTGAGCTGCCGACTATTGCCTCTGGCCTCCTAGGCGGAGACCTGAACAACCCACCTCTTGCAAAGGGGTTGTCGCCTACATTACTACCAATAATTGAAGAATTGACTTGGTTTTTCATTTTGGTCCCACGAGTTGCTCGGGAAAAGAGGTCCACCACGCTGGGCTCTGGCGACCACACAGTTGTGGTCGAAATACGTATCTGCAAAGATATCGAAAATAATTGGTGGAGTTAAATTGAGAGTACTTAACTCGTCTTAGATGGTTGAATACATTCCACTAAAAGAGCTTCATATATTTTTCTGAGGTCATTGCTCTTAATCTAACATTGCCGGCGTTAGATTCATATCAGTGTCATGTCATTCGCTTTCTATGGCGGATTTTAATCGTTAAAATGACTTTCTTAAAAAAAAATTGTCACTATTTTTTTAGAATCTAGGCTAGATGTACCAGTTGTGACTATAGCACCAGTTGTCGCACTAGTGCTTTATATGCCAAATGGTCAATCAAATCACCGCAAACCAAGTTCATATCGATAAAGCATATTTATTAGACTGGCCCAGCTTAGTATGGGGAGAAAAAAATGTTGTCGAATTCCACGGGGCACCCCCCAAAATTGTGTCTTTGGGTGAGAAAATCAATCTTTGAAAATTTCAGCTCAATCGCTTGTTGCATAAGCTGGCGCATTTGAATTGAAGTTTGTATGGGGATTTCAGCCAAAATGTATAGGAAAATACACCTCCGTCACTCATTCAATCTAGAAATTGGTTTTGATTGCTCGATTGACCTCAGAATTGCAACAACGGCAGTTGATATGCTACAGAACAATTTCACAGAACATTGTATGATGATTAAATGAACTTTTATATAGTTTTCGGCTGTTTTATTAGGAGCTGAATTGTGTATTTTTGGATTTATTAATCGAATCGTATCAGCCGAAACCTATATAAAAGTTCATTTAATCATCATACAATGTTCTGTGAAATTGTTCTGTAGCATACCAACTGCCGTTTTTGCAATTCTGAGGTCAATCGCGCAATCAGAACCAATTTCCAGATCGAATGAGTGACGGAGGTGTATTTTCCTATACATTTTGGCTGAAATCCCCAAACACACTTCAATTCAAAAGCGCCAGCTTATGCAACAAGCGATTGAGCTGTAATTTTCAGAGATTGATTTTCTCACCCAAAGACACAATCCTGGGGGTGCCCCGTGGAATTAGACAACTTTTTGTTTCCTGGGCCAGTCTAATATTTATATGATACAATAACACTTTTGATTTCGACCAAAACAAGCAAAAAATAATTGTAAAAATTGATTCTGCTTAATTTTTGACGTCCTTTGCACCAGTTGTCGCACTAGTGGTCCCAATTTGACCAGTCCCATAAGAAAACAATGGGATTTGCCAAATAAGGAACCAAAATAAAGAATAGTGCCACAACTGGTGCATGCGTTCCTATTATGGATTAATCAATTTCGAGGATAATAACAAATTTTATTGTGGTTTTCACAGCTGTTCTAAGGAGCAGGAAGTAAAACCTTTCGCTTGATATATAAAGTCCACCCACATGCCTTTTACTTATTTTTTTTAGAAAATAGTTGTTCTTATATATGGCGACAATTGGTACACCCACCCTAGATACGCAAGATAACAGAAATTGTAGTTATTGAGATACAATATCAAAGTATAAAAAAGGTTATTTTTTTTCCTTTAAAACTTGCAACGCCTAATTTATCGGTTGTTTCGTAGCCAGTTTTAGAAAAGATTTTTTTTCAAGAAAATACCTTGACATATAACATATATTGCATTTTGAAAATTATTAAAAGAGCTCTCAAAAATCAACAATTCTAATTGGAGTCAGGAAAAAAACCTAGAATAATCCACCTAGCGGTGATGGTGCCTTTCTCGTGTATTATAAAACAAGAAAATACATAAGAGTAACAAGAAAAGCACATAAAAGAGGTAAAAACTGCACTTTAGGGAGATAGATTCAGTTATTTCCATTAATTCACATTTATTTGCGTTCATTTGAACGTATTGCAGCAGTTTTAAAAAAAATATTGTCTATTTTGAATTTTTTTTCCAATGTTTTTTTAATAACTTCGAAACGCAATGGCCGATTGGGCCAATTTTCAATAGCGAAAAAATAGGAAGGATTCCGCGTCGTCGAACTGTTGCAAGCAATTCGGATAAGACTAAGTACAAAAAAGTGTGTCTCACATTTTTTGTACACACACACACATACACACATACATACAGACATCTCTTCAATTCGTCGAGCTGAGTCGATTGGTATATAACACTATGGGTCTCCGAGCCTTCTATCAAAAGTTCGGTTTTGGAGTGATCCTGATCCTATAGCCTTTACGTATACTTAGTATACGCGAAAGGCAAAATTTTAAAAATCAAACTAAGAAGAAAACTTTGGAAAATGAAGGTAATATTAACTTCAAAAGTTAGCCACTTTTTTTCGCGGAGATATCTAGTTTGGGCATCAGATTGAGGATATGTACTCTCTGGTTACGAAGAAAAATCTTAAACAACATGAAGGAAAAGTACACGACTCGTCGACATTGATTTGAAATGCAGAAGCTTGCTTCAAAAGGGCCACATGAAAACTAAGAGCGTTCTCTTGCCACACTCTAATCTATATTTTTTTGCGCGAAGGTGAAATTCGACAACTCTTCTGGTTACCATTACAAAAACATTACATTACAAAAACATAACAAAACAAAGTACTACAAAATAACAATGTTTCATGATATTTTTTTGAAGCCCATAGTTGTTCATTTCTTAGGTACCTACTAATTGTAGGTGCCCGCCTTAGGTTTACTTTAAATCACTTTTTTTTACTGCTCTACCTAATGGTTGCCGCATATTCCGGGTAAAATCTTGTTCACGGGATTATCAGGATTTTGGTTCCCTTGTATTTTAAATGGGCCGAATTGTAGTTTTTCCGTGAAGAATTTCCGCCATATCCCCCATTATTTATTCGCTCAGGCTAAGACCGGTGTGACTTGTGCAGTAAACAAAAGTCTTCTTCATTCAACTCGGTCCATGGCTGCACATCGCCAGCCACGCAGACTGGAGAGGGTCTGCCAATCGTCTTCCACCTGATCGATCCACCTTGCTCACTGCGCACCTCGCCTTCTTGTGCTCGTCGGATCGTTGTCGAGTGCCATTTTCCCTGGGATATTGTCGTGATTTTGTCGTGAACGATGGATGGTTCTCCCAACAGCTATTGCAACTCGTGACTCATTCGCCTCCTCCACGTAACGTTCGCCATCTGCACCCCACCATAGATGTTACGCAGCAGTTTGTAACTTTCTGAGAGGACGTTCTCATGTCCCCCAACCAGCTCACCTTTTGAGGATTAACCCAGGGTCGGCTTTTTTCAGAGTAAGCAGACAGTTCGCGCGGTCAGATTTTTTGGGGTAACCATAGAGCAAGCGAGTGCAGTGTGTGTTTTGGTCGTCACGAAGTAGTGAGGATATCGAATCAGTCTTCGGGAAAATACGTTAGACACGCGTTGGTTTTCCGTTTTTGTACCATCATGAATATGGCCTCGTTCAGAAGAAATATTTAGTCGCTTACCAAGGCGATTTCAAATACACATACAATACATATTTCGAGCTCGGCAAAATTGGGAACCGCTGTAGCTCAGTAAATTTCAAAACTGAACTTCGGCAGAAAATTTCGTTTATTACTGATTCTCAGTATCGGCGTTGAACTTAATCTAGAATTAAAAAAACACCTTATTATTAAGGTGTTTTTATTAATTTTAGATTAAGTTTTGATTTTTGCCGAGATCTCAGTAAAAGTGACGTTTCAGTTACCGAGATACAGCAAATATTTCTTTCATTCTCAGCCAAATATTTGCTGTATCTCGATAACTGAAACGTCACTTTTACTGAGATCTCGGCAAAAATCATGTTTGCTGAAACTCGGCGGTGCTCACCAAGGGAAAATAAACAAAAAATGCTGAGATCTCGGCGAAACAAATTAAGTGTGTATATTTCCTTCCCAACTAGCATACTATTCCTTTCCAGTGTGGTCATCGAGATGCAGAGAATTTCTCGGTCTCTTGTAGCAAGCAGGAAGAAGGAAGAAGGAAGAAGGAAGAAGGAAGAAGGAAGAAGGAAACAGGAAGAAGGAAACAGGAAGAAGGAAGACGGAAGAAGGAAGAAGGAAGAAGGAAGAAAGAAGAAGGAAGAAGGAAGAAAGAAATTGGAAGAAGAAAGAAGGAAGAAGGAAGAATGAAGAAGGAAGAAGGAAGTACGAAATAGGAAGAAGGAAGAAGGAAGAAGGAAGACGGAAGAAGGAAGAATGAAGAAGGAAGAAGGAAAAAGGAAGAAGGAAGACGAAAGAAAGGAGAAGGAAGAAAGAAACAGGAAACAGGAAGAAGGAAGAAAGAAGTTGGAAGAAGGAAGAATGAAGAAGGAAGAAGGAAGAAGGAAGAAGGAAGACGGAAGAATGAAGAAGGAAGATGAAAGAAGGAAAATGGAAGAAGGAAAATGGAAGAAGGAAGAGGAAGAAGGAAGAAGTAATAAGTAAGAAGGAAGAAGGAAGAAGAAAGAAGGGAGAAGGAAGAAGGAGGGTGGAAGAAGGAAGAAGGAAGAAGAAAGAAGGGAGAAGGAAGAAGAAAGAAGGAAGAAGGAAGAAGGAGGAAGGAAGAAGGAAGAAGGAAGAAGGAAGAAAGAAGAAGGAAGAAGGAAGAAGGAAGAAAGAAGTTGGAAGAAGGAAGAAGAAAGACGGAAGAAGGAAGAATAAAAAAGAAAGAAGTAAGAAGGAAGAAGGAAGGAGCAAGGAGGAAGGAGGAAGGAAGAAGGAAGAATGGAGGAAGAAGACGGAAGAAAGGAGAAGGAAAAATGAAGAAGGAAGTAGGAAGAAAGAAGAAAGAAGACGGAAGAAAGAAGAAGGAAAAATGAAGAAGGAAGTAGGAAGAAAGAAGAAAGAAGACGGAAGAAAGGAGAAGGAAAAATGAAGAAGGAAGTAGGAAGAAGAACCACTCGTAAACTGTAGTCAATTTTTTTTACTATTCGGCCAAACGGCATTCGGCCAAATGGCGTTCGGCCAAACGGCATTCGGCCAAATGGCCTGACACCCGTGGCGGGCATCGTTATTGGTCTTGAATTAAAGAAACTCTGAAGCATGTACAGTGAGAATAGCTTATGAGTTGTGCATTATTTGGTGTTTCTCGGTCAATCACGACTAGCAACTACGATGAGTACAGTCAATCAAGCTAAGCTAAGCTTAACCCAGGGTCGGCTTCTTTCTACCTGCTCAAGAACCACACAGACCAGCGGTACAGGGAAAATCAACGGACTTACATGCACCAAGAGCCTTTCAACGTCCAGAAAGAAATGTACATTTTATCTTTTTTATCATTTTAGTTTGTTAATGTTAGTGTTTTAAGGTTAGTATAGCGTTGCAGGCCGATGTTAGTTGCCTAGTCGTAGACGTACAACTCACTCTGTTCCAACACTTGAAACATTTTCAATTATTTTCCACAAACGATCTAAAATATTAATTAGAAACGTTTGCCTGTTTTTTATCGATTCGAGATTAAATTGCAATCATCTCCTAATTGTAATAAGTTTCTGTGCTCTAAATTGTCAGCAGTTATCTCTAAATATTTCACCCTCAGTTTGGGCTAATTGCAAATTTTTCCTCTCACTCTACAAGCTTTATAACCGTACATTAGTGGCCACTCTCTGGAAGCAATGTACAGCTGCTATCGCAGCAGTTTCCGTTCGGGTGAGCATGATTACATTTATTAAATTTCACCCGGCATGCCGATCGGTGCCCGGAAAAGGAAGGAGTCAATTTAACATTAACACCTCGCTCTAGGAATTTAATGATGGGGGTAAGTGGTTCGAAATGCGATAGGTAGTGTGGAACAATCAAAGCTTAAAATTGTTCTTTTTTAAATCATGTTGATTAAATTAAAAAGAAAATAATTACAATTGATGTGGTGATTTGATAAACAATTCATTTGCAGGACAAATCCTAAAATATATTATGTTTTAAGAAATAAAATAGAAGAAAGCGAGTAACAATTTTTACGTATTTACCTATAGTAAAAGAATACCTTGGGTTCGATAATCAATTTATGTGTGCACGTTGAACATTTTTGGTAGAATAATATACCGTTTCGCTTCCGTACCCTAGTGGTAAAACACGCTTCAAAGCAGCACCATGCTGGGTTCGATTCCCTGCCCGGTCTAGACATGTTGTGTACCTCACTGGGCATAAAAGTATCATAGTATCATACGAATGCAAAAGTGGTAACTTAGCTTAGAAACCTGTCAGCTAAATATTGTGGAAGTGCTTAAAGAAAACCAAACTGCGAGGCGGCAATATTCATGATGCCAACAAAACATAGTCTTGCTCCGCCAGGAAAGGAACCAATTTCATTCGATGTTCTCTAAAGCGAAGGAATGTCTGTGTGGGAATGAATATTAATTCCAGTGGGAAGTCGATCAGAATATACACACCAAATTCGAAGAAAATATTTCAGCAAAATATTTTGCTGAAAACCAATCAGCAATTTCAAACTTTACTGACAACCAGCAATTCATTTCGGTTTGCTGAAATACAGCAAACCTTGCTTAATTGCTGGTACATTCAGTATATTTGGTATATTCTGAAACTGTCAATGTCACTGAATAACTTGGTAAAAAAACATTATGCTTAAGTTGTCGTAGGCCACGTGTAGAAAATTTAAAATCCCTGCAATTACTAGAAGTAAAGTGCTTGATTTATGTGGAAATTCATTATGTCTTGCAAAATCTGAAGTCTGACCGTTGCATCGTAAGCTGTATAGTGGAGCAGTAAGAATGCTCTTTGGTGGAGCAGTAAAAATAACATTGTATTTTTCTTTCAGACTTCATAAAATGGTGTACATCTTGAAATGTTTTTATTATCATCAATCAATTGAATGGTTGATGGACTCCGAAGAATAAATGCAAATTTGATTTTTAAATTGTTTTTTATTGCTAGAATGATTCTTTAATACATTGAATAAATAATAATTATAATAATAAAAAAAAATGTAATCAGCTGGTTTTCAGCTTGTTTTTACATTTTGCTGAATTAATTCAGCAAAGTGCTGTCAATTCATATGGCAGCCCAAAATGCGGAAATTTCAGCATAATGAGCTGATAACTCAGCAAACGTCTGTCAGATATGACAGAAGTTCGGTTTGCTGAAAGCTTTGGTAATTTTATTTTACTGAAATGGTTGCTGATTTTTCAGCTCGGCAAAATTCAGCAAAATTTTGCTGATTTTCGGCGAAAAAAATTTGGTGTGTATGACATAGTTATGAATTTGCTTTAGCTCTTCCGATGCTCCAAAGCGTGACCAAAGCTTCATCCGATGAACGATGCAATGCATTGCAAAAATGGAATCCCTTGACGACGCATATAAGCACGATGAGGGATGAAAGAGCATGATGAAGTAAATCGATATTCACTGGTTTGTCTATCACTACTGAAAAATACGAAACCCGAAGCAATATGGTTTATCAGGTAGATAAAGTTGACTTTATTATTCAATTGCAGTACAATAATCGAATACATTAAAACATTGCAACCATGTAACCATTTTTGTGTCGGGAATATTTCGAACCCGAAATTGTTCTAGGCCGAAACCAGGAATCAAACTCTGCCTCCTTAAGCATGGTCGTGCTTTGCAGTCGCGCATCTGCACGTTAAGGACATAGTTGGAGGAGTTCCACGATGGCAGTCAATATGGCACCGGACCTTCCACGGGTCAACCCCGCACCTCCCGCACTCCTCTCCCTCCAACATTCGAATGCATCCAACAGCATCGAACAAAAGTATAATATTCAAATTACTAACCTGTCCACAGCATATTTATTCACTTCCCGTGATAATTAACATGTTTCTTCAAAGAGTCCTTTGAATTTCGGCTCGAATTTTATTGTAAATCAGCAGTTTCGTGCCAATTTAATAGTCGTTCGCGATTCCGTGGGCTTATCACTGCACTTCACTTCTTCTCAAAGGGTATAGAAAAATCAAGTTTTTACTCACTTCTCCGCACATGAGCAGCCGAAATGTTGATAGAATGCAAATTAAACATCACTTTTTGATATAAGTCACTAGTTTGAACCGAAAACCTAATATAAACTGCTATTTTTGCCCGAAAAAACGATTAAAAACTGACCGCGGAGCGAATGTAAACACCGGCAGCGGCAGCAGCAAACTGATACATAGGGTGGTTCAAAAAATGATTTTGCTCCGCCGCGCTCAGTCGATTATGATTCATAATTTGGGTGTCATCCGATGGTTTGGGTTGGTTTGAATAGAGGCTTACCGTGCACAGGTCGTTTCAGGTTTGTATGACAGTTGATATGGCGAGGTTGAATTTTACATTATTTTGATTGTGGCACTCCGTCATTGGGCGCTGGCGAGGGGGGAGACCATATGACTGGATGAAATATTCAAGAGCTTTAATTCCATAGACAGTGGCAGGGTTTGCAGAAATCGCTCTCAATAGATAACGAACAACGATAAAAGATAGGCAAAAACTGTTCCGAATCATAACAAGCCATGATAACAAATTTATCAAACTTGTATACAAGTGCGAAAAAGCAGAATCGGATAGGCAGCCCCCACAGAAAAATTGTGATTTTCGTTTTGTTTTCGCTCCTTTCGTGTTGGTTACTGCACAGCTGTGTAGAACAAGTTGAAATGCATCATCAGAGCCAGTGCTCCCCACATTTGGAGCTTTCTAAAAGAAATTTATCATGGGGTATAACATCCCGAATCAGTCCTCTATCATGACAGCTTGCGAAAAAAGTTTCTCGCGGTATGCTACATATCGTATATGTACACAGAGATGATAAGTGAGAGACTTGCTCTTTCTCTTTAGGATTCAATCCCTGGACAGTGGACATTGAATGGTGATTTCAATGGTTGTGAGTCGATTTTAATCAAAGTTGCGAATCTTTAGCATGATAATTAGGCTTATTTTTTTGCGTTACATAATCAATGGATCTTTCCTGCGGTGCGGTTTTCGTTCAGTGAAGTCTCCGGAATGTTGCTTTAAGCTATGTGGATTCTCTTTTCGCCAGCGTTTGGAGGGAAGGCGCTGTAGCCAGTGTAATGAAAAGTTTAGTTTCTCATACTAGTTTTCATACAAACTTGAACCGGCTAGTGTTCAACCAGTTTTTGTTCAAATCGGTTTTTGGAGGACACTCGGAGCATGGGACGGAATCGAGTGAGCGTGGTGGAGCTGGGTCGTTTTTTGAACCACCCTACTACTATTCTTTGTTTTTTTATAAATACGTCACCAATACTACTACAGTATATGACAGTTTTTATTGTACCAATACTTTCAAAGCTTTGTTTTGGTACTCAACCCACCTTCACCTTAATCTAAGAAATTCATTTTTCTGGAAATTCGTGTAATAGAATATGCAATATTAACTTAGATTTAAAATGAACATAAATTTACCATTTATAAAAAGCGATAAACTAGTATGAGGTTCGCACAATGTACTTAAATTTATTTATATATTTTCAATTTCCCATTCACAACAAAACTTTTATATTTCCACCCACACCAAACGCAAAAGTCGTCCCGAGAATTGCGAAGGTTTTTACTCCCTATCTGGAATATGCAACTCCTCTAAAAATATCCCAAGTAATTCAACTAGGGATGTCGCCAACGACGACGCCCGCCACTCCAGATGAAACGTTGGGCTCTCCGCTTTATAAGTTTCCCCATTTCAGAGCCATCGCTGTGTGGTCGACTGTTTCTAATGCTATTTGTGGGCGCTTCACGTTCGCACCGAAACTTTTCCATTGAGTGCACTTGGGTAAATTTTGCTCCGCTCCTTTCCCGATGTTGTTGACTGCTTTCTATTCGATGTGAAAGTTTTAGTTTTTGCCAGTAAAACAGTTTTGTTCCAGTCGCCTGCACACCTTGAGCGAGCGAGATCAAGGACGTTTGCAGCGCACTACTAGCTAGCAATAGCAAACGCAAAAAATGAATTTTAGTTTTTACCCATAACCATTCTGACCTATTATAAGTACGCTACTGCAACTATTTCTAATAGTTTAGGTTTTCTCGTGCTTCATTTGAAAGCAAACTAAGGTTAGTGAAATAGTTTCTTGGCTAGATTTATTGATTGAATGAATTGTTAAACCGTTTATATTATTTCTCTACATATTAGTAGCATCAAAAGACCAAAAAAGATTTTTGGAAGTGTGGATTTGACATTGTATGCTAGTTTGATAGGATATTCAAGCAGCAACAAATAATATCCCATACTAGTATTTCTCATTTATATCAACCAAATAGTTCACAAAAATCTCCTGAACTTTGACACAGTAAAAAATCAAGGATGGAGTCCCCTCGAAATGATTCAGTTGATTGGCTTTAGCCGCAAACCCTCGCTCAATGCATATCCTTGGGCATAATTAGCTAATTGATCTTATCAGCCATTCTGCTCCTTGTTATCCCTTTTTTCAACGAAGCACTGCAGGAGCAGAGCTGATGTTTACATACTGTCAATATGTAGCTGTCCAGAAGTTGACACCCGACCGGATGGGACTGGTCGCGACCAGTCGATTGAAATAGAAGACCTCTAACACGTTGACCACGTCGACACCGACCGAGCGCGATGACAGTGATATCCCACCACTCATACCCACTTGTAAAAGATTAGGTGTATAGGGTTAGTAGGGTTCGAGTAGCAACCAACGGACACGGTATCAACAACGCGGTATCAAGCCATCAAGGGCTGGGCGCAGTGTATAGACAGAAAAGGATTTTCTTTAGATTTGCCTTTGCGATTACTTATTGTTTGAAACGTCTTTCTTGTTCGGTAATTAATTTTACAGATATATTCAATGCAACATCAAAAATTAAGTAAAAATAAGTTTTTCGCTTTGGCACAATTATTAGGCAAATATTGTAATGTAACTGAATACAATAATGCTTTGTACAGAAGTTTCAGTGTTCTTTTATAATTTTTACTCGTCTTTACTGGTGTAGCAAAACAAAAGAAACCAGTCGCGTAAGGTATACCGGGGCAAGTTGAAACGGTTTTTTCAAAGTTGAAATTCGAAGTGCTGTAAAAAAATCACCCTTTGATATATTTTGAATCCGTTTGCGGTGTTTGCTAGTTCGGGCCAAATATTATACATAAAAAATAAGCAACCTTAACAAACTTTTTTATAAATATTTTTTATATTTAAATTATTTTTTGATATACATCGTTTCAACTTGCCCCGCGAATCGGGGCAAGATGAAACACTGTGTTATATTCAGACGTAGGCTAATTTTGCCGTATTAATAACAAAATGTATGTACTCAGTGAGACTCAAGAAGCACGAGGTTGTAAAGGTAATTATAATACTGCCAGGATTCGCATAAGAGTCCCATGTAAGTTTTTTGACGATTTTGATTTTTTTTTCAGAAATTAGCTTAAAATTGTCTCCTGTTTAAAAAAACTGATAAAACAGTAGGCTTTGTTCTAGAAATTTGAAAACAAATCCCACTTTTGTTATCTCATCTTGATATTTACTCGCATAAAAATCAGATTCCAGATTTTGATAGGTACTTTCTTACACAAAAAAAACTTAAGTATGGTCCATTCAATTGTCCCACAGCAATAAATATGTAAAAAGAATATTATGTCAATTTTTTAGAAAGTTACTAATTTTTTCAATTTATTTGACTTTTTTTGTATTTCTCTATGTAAAACAAGTGATAAATTCAACGGCAAATTACTAAAGTCGGCGAAAATGACATGGGACTCTTATGCGAATAAGGGCAATGTACAACAAAGTCATAAGCGTATTTTTAGAGACCGAATTCTACAGAACGCACTACGCTGAAAATTTATCAAATTGATTTCCTCCTCCTGGTGATCACTCGGATTACTATGCAGGATGATTCATTATTTGGTTTACTTGTATATTGCATAGTTGATTAATTCGGTTGTGGCTTCTTCATAAATGCACATTGATTAACCAGCTATAATATCTCTCATAAACTCTTCGATTGGAGAAATAGGCAGCTGGGGAAGTGATAGGTGGAGTTAACGAAATGTTTACATACTCTATGTTTTATTTTTCTGAGAGTCAGTGTATTAAGAACCTGAAATCTGCAGTTTAAACATGACCCCTTCTCATTCTTGTGTAGATTGTATGAGGATTGCATTTATGACGGAATGGGCGGAAATTTATTAAATTTATGTTCAGAAGCTTGCATGCTTTTATAAATTTATGTTTTTCGAATGTATGTATTTACGGACCATGTTGAATTCTGAAAAAAAAAAAATTATTTGCGAGGGTGATGTTTTAAATCTTTGTTTCAACTTGCCCCGCACCACGCATTTCTATTTGCCCCGATGAGTTGAGCATGCAGAGCAATATCAAACACCCAAAATACAAAAACTAAAACGGGTCTTTCATTGATTTTTCATAATCATTATGCTTATTCAACATTGAATGATTACCTACCGTGAAAATTTGATGAAAAAACTCTTCCAAACATCGTTTTGAGACCTGTTTCTTTGGCACGTCAAATAGTTGGTTTGGATTTTGCAAAGGGCGAAAAATAAACAATGGCAGGGATTGCTTTTGAAAGCTGCAATCTTTCGGGAATGGCAGTCAGAAGGTGCGTTTAGGCGTGTAGTTTGTTGAAAAAAAAAATATCAGAGCATTCGGTCACTTCTTATCTGAATTACAGCTTCCGTTTCAACTTACCCCGCATTTCAACTTGCCCCGGTGTACCTTACAGAGTTTTCAAAAATTATCAAAGTTTTCAAAAAATTGAAATAAATGTTCATGATAATTTTACTTTGTAGTTGTTACTTTAGAAATTAAAATTGGAAAAAAAAGTTTAACATGAAGCGAAAGTTTACTGACAAACTGTGTAAAAAAGAATACAAAAAATATGAAAAAAAGCACAAAATTGGTTTCGTCGACTAATTATTGAAAGCTCAACTATTTTTCGATTGAGCGAGATTTAAAAACGCAAAAATTGGGCATAATCATGAAATACCTCGCTGTTGCCGCTCCTGTGCGCCACCGCCGTCAAATATATATATCGAATATTTTTATCACGCCAATGGGATTTTTACGGTTGAGTTTAGATTCATCTAACTCGGAGGAATCATCTAACCGGAGGAATTCCTGGAGGATCTTCCGGAGGAATTTCTGGAGGATCTTCCGGAGGAATTCCAGAAGGATCTTCCGGAGGAATTCCTGGAGGATCTTTCGTAGGAATTCCTGGACAATCTTCCGGAGGAATTACTGGAGGGTCTTCCGGAGCAATTCCTGTAGGATCTTCCGGAGGAATTCCTGGAGGAACTTTTGGAGGAACTTCCAGAGGAATTCCTGGAGGAACTTCCGGAGGAATTCCTGGAGGAACTTCCGGAGGAATTCCTGGAGGAACTTCCGGAGGAATTCCTGGAGGAACTTCCGGAGGAATTCCTGGAGGAACTTCCGGAGGAATTCCTGGAGGAACTTCCGGAGGAATTCCTGGAGGAACTTCCGGAGGAATTCCTGGAGGAACTTCCGGAGGAATTCCTGGAGGAACTTCCGAATGAATTCCTGGAGGAACTTCCGGAGGAATTCCTGGAGGAACTTCCGGAGGAATTCCTGGAGGAACTTCCGGAGGAATTCCTGGAGGAACTTCCGGAGGAATTCCTGGAGGAACTTTCGGAGGAATTCCTGGAGGAACTTCCGGAGGAATTCCTGGAGGAACTTCCGGAGGAATTCCTGGAGGAACTTCCGGAGGAATTCCTGGAGGAACTTGCGGAGGAATTCCTGGAGGAACTTCCGGAGGAATTCCTGGAGGAACTTCCGGAGGAATTCCTGGAGGAACTTCCGGAGGAATTCCTGGAGGAACTTCCGGATGAATTCCTGGAGGAACTTCCGGATGAATTCCTGGAGGAACTTCCGGATGAATTTCTGGAAGAACTTCCGGATGAATTCCTGGAGGAACTTCCGGATGAATTCCTGGAGGAACTTCCGGAGGAATTCCTGGAGGCACTTCTGGAGGAATTCCTGGAGGAACTTCCGGAGGAATTCCTGGAGGAACTTCCGGAGGAATTCCTGGAGGAACTTCCGGAGGAATTCCTGGAGGAACTTCCGGAGGAATTCCTGGAGGAACTTCCGGAGGAATTCCTGGAGGAACTTCCGGAGGAATTCCTGGAGGAACTTCCGGATGAATTCCTGGAGGAACTTCCGGATGAATTCCTGGAGGAACTTCCGGATGAATTCCTGGAGGAGCTTCCGGATGAATTCCTGGAGGAACTTCCGGATGAATTCCTGGAGGAACTTCCGGATGAATTCCTGGAGGAACTACCGGAGGAATTCCTGGAGGCACTTCCGGAGGAATTCCTGGAGGAACTTCCGGAGGAATTCCTGGAGGAACTTCCGGAGGAATTCCTGGAGGAACTTCCGGAGGAATTCCTGGAGGAACTTCCGGAGGAATTCCTGGAGGAACTTCCGGAGGAATTCCTGGAGGAACTTCCGGAGGAATTCCTGGAGGAACTTCCGGAGGAATTCCTGGAGGAACTTCCGGAGGAATTCCTGGAGGAACTTCCGGAGGACCGGAGGAATTCCTGGAGGAACTTCCGGAGGAATTCCTGGAGGAACTTCCAAAGGAATTTCTGGAGGAACTTCCGGAGGAATTCCTGGAGGAACTTCCGGAGGAATTCCTGGAGGAACTTCCGGAGGAATTCCTGGAGGAACTTCCGGAGGAATTCCTGGAGGAACTTCCGGAGGAATTCCTGGAGGAACTTCCGGAGGACCGGAGGAATTCCTGGAGGAACTTCCGGAGGACCGGAGGAATTCCTGGAGGAACTTCCGGAGGAATTCCTGGAGGAACTTCCGGAGGAATTCCTGGAGGAACTTTCGGAGGAATTCCTGGAGGAACTTCCGGAGGAATTCCTGGAGGAACTTCCGGAGGAATTCCTGGAGGAACTTCCGGAGGAATTCCTGGAGGAACTTCCGGAGGAATTCCTGGAGGAACTTCCGGAGGAATTCCTGGAGGAACTTCCGGAGGAATTCCTGGAGGAACTTCGGAGGAATTCCTGGAGGAACTTCCGGAGGAATTCCTGGAGGAACTTCCGGAGGAATTCCTGGAGGAACTTCCGGAGGAATTCCTGGAGGAACTTCCGGAGGAATTCCTGGAGGAACTTCCGGAGGAATTCCTGGAGGAACTTCCGGAGGAATTCCTGGAGGAACTTCCGGAGGAATTCCTGGAGGAACTTCCGGAGGAATTCCTGGAGGAACTTCGGAGGAATTCCTGGAGGAGGAACTTCCGGAGGAATTCCTGGAGGAACTTCCGGATGAATTCCTGGAGGAACTTCCGGATGAATTCCTGGAGGAACTTCCGGATGAATTCCTGGAGGAACTTCCGGATGAATTCCTGGAGGAACTTCCGGATGAATTCCTGGAGGAACTTCCGGAGGAATTCCTGGAGGAACTTCCGGAGGAATTCCTGGAGGAACTTCCGGAGGAATTCCTGGAGGAACTTCCGGAGGAATTCCTGGAGGAACTTCCGGAGAAATTCCTGGAGGAACTTCCGGATGAATTCCTGGAGGAACTTCCGGATGAATTCCTGGAGGAACTTCCGGATGAATTCCTGGAGGAACTTCCGGATGAATTCCTGGAGGAACTTCCGGATGAATTCCTGGAGGAACTACCGGAGGAATTCCTGGAGGCACTTCCGGAGGAATTCCTGGAGGAACTTCCGGAGGAATTCCTGGAGGAACTTCCGGAGGAATTCCTGGAGGAACTTCGGAGGAATTCCTGGAGGAACTTCCGGAGGAATTCCTGGAGGAACTTCCGGAGGAATTCCTGGAGGAACTTCCGGAGGAATTCCTGGAGGAACTTCCAAAGGAATTTCTGGAGGAACTTCCGGAGGAATTCCTGGAGGAACTTCCGGAGGAATTCCTGGAGGAACTTCCGGAGGAATTCCTGGAGGAACTTCCGGAGGAATTCCTGGAGGAACTTCCGGAGGAATTCCTGGAGGAACTTCCGGAGGACCGGAGGAATTCCTGGAGGAACTTCCGGAGGACCGAGGAATTCCTGGAGGAACTTCGGAGGAATTCCTGGAGGAACTTCCGGAGGAATTCCTGGAGGAACTTCCGGAGGAATTCCTGGAGGAACTTCCGGAGGAATTCCTGGAGGAACTTCCGGAGGAATTCCTGGAGGAACTTCCGGAGGAATTCCTGGAGGAACTTCCGTAGGAATTCCTGGAGGAACTTCCGTAGGAATTCCTGGAGGAACTTCCGTAAGAATTCCGTAGGAATTCCTGGAAGAACTTCCGTAGGAATTTTTGGAAGAACTTCGGTAGGAATTTTTGGAAGAACTTCCGTAGGAATTCCAGGAGGAACTTCCGTAGCAATTCCTGGAACTACGGAGGATTTCCTGGAAGAACTTCCGGAGGAATTCCTCGTAGACATTCCGTAGGAATTCCTGGAGGAACTTCCGTAGGAATTCCTGGGAACTTCCGTAGGAATTCCTGGAGGAACTTCCGTAGGAATTCCTGGAGGAACTTCGGAGGAATTCCTGGAGGAACTTCGGAGGAATTCCTGGAGGAACTTCCGGAGGAATTCCTGGAGGAACTTCCGGAGGAATTCCTGGAGGAACTTCCGGAGGAATTCCTGGAGGAACTTCGGAGGAATTCCTGGAGGAACTTCCGGAGGAATTCCTGGAGGAACTTCCGGAGGAATTCCTGGAGGAACTTCCGGAGGAATTCCTGGAGGAACTTCCGGAGGAATTCCTGGAGGAACTTCCGGAGGAATTCCTGGAGGAACTTCCGGAGGAATTCCTGGAGGAACTTCCGGAGGAATTCCTGGAGGAACTTCCGGAGGAATTCCTGGAGGAACTTCCGTAAGAATTCCGTAGGAATTCCTGGAAGAACTTCCGTAGGAATTCCTGGAAGAACTTCCGTAGGAATTCCTGGAAGAACTTCCGTAGGAATTCCTGGAGGAACTTCCGGAGGAATTCCTGGAGGAACTTCCGGAGGAATTCCTGGAAGAACTTCCGGAGGAATTCCTGGAAGAACTTCCGTAGGAATTTCTGGAGGAACTTCCGTACGAATTCCTGGGGGAACTTCCGTAGGAATTCCTGGAGGAACTTCCGTAGGAATTCCTGGAGGAACTTCCGGAGGAATTCCTGGAGGAACTTCCGGAGGAATTCCTGGAAGAACTTCCGGAGGAATTCCTGGAAGAACTTCCGTAGGAATTTCTGGAGGAATTTCCGTAGGAATTCCTGGGGGAACTTCCGTAGGAATTCCTGGAGGAACTTCCGTAGGAATTCCTGGAGGAACTTCCGTAGGAATTCCTGGAGGAACTTCCGTAGGAATTCCTGGAGGAACTTCCGTAGGAATTCCTGGAGGAACTTCCGTAGGAATTCCTGGAGGAACTTCCGGAGTAATTCCTGGAGGAGCTTCTGGAGGAATTCCTGGAGGAACTTCCGTAGGAATTCCTGGAGGAACTTCCGTAGGAATTCCTGGAGGAACTTCCGTAGGAATTCCTGGAGGAACTTCCGTAGGAATTCCTGGAGGAACTTCCTGAGCAATTCCTGGAGGAACTTCCTGAGCAATTCCTGGAGGAACTTCCGGAGGACCGGAGGAATTCCTGGAGGAACTTCCGGAGGAATTCCTGGAGGAACTTCCGGAGGAATTCCTGGAGGAACTTTCGGAGGAATTCCTGGAGGAACTTCCGGAGGAATTCCTGGAGGAACTTCCGGAGGAATTCCTGGAGGAACTTCCGGAGGAATTCCTGGAGGAACTTCCGGAGGAATTCCTGGAGGAACTTCCGGAGGAATTCCTGGAGGAACTTCCGGAGGAATTCCTGGAGGAACTTCCGGAGGAATTCCTGGAGGAACTGCGGGAGGAACTTCCGGAGGAATTCCTGGAGGAACTTCCGGAGGAATTCCTGGAGGAACTTCCGGAGGAATTCCTGGAGGAACTTCCGGAGGAATTCCTGGAGGAACTTCCGGAGGAATTCCTGGAGGAACTTCCGGAGGAATTCCTGGAGGAACTTCCGGAGGAATTCCTGGAGGAACTTCCGGATGAATTCCTGGAGGAACTTCCGGATGAATTCCTGGAGGAACTTCCGGATGAATTCCTGGAGGAGCTTCCGGATGAATTCCTGGAGGAACTTCCGGATGAATTGCTGAAGGAACTTCCGGATGAATTGCTGGAGGAACTTCCGGAGGAATTCCTGGAGGAACTTCCGGAGGAAATCCTGGAGGAACTTCCGGAGGAATTCCTGGAGGAACTTCCGGAGGAATTCCTGGAGGAACTTCCGGAGGAATTCCTAGAGGAACTTCCGGAGGAATTCCTGGAGGAACTTCCGGAGGAATTCCTGGAGGAACTTCCGGAGGAATTCCTGGAGGAACTTCCGGAGGAATTCCTGGAGGAACTTCCGGAGGAATTCCTGGAGGAACTTCCGGAGGAATTCCTGGAGGAACTTCCGGAGGAATTCCTGGAGGAACTTCCGGAGGAATTCCTGGAGGAACTTCCGGAGGAATTCCTGGAGGAACTTCCGGAGGACCTGGAGGAACTTCCGGAGGAATTCCTGGAGGAACCTCCGGAGGAATTCCTGGAGGAACTTCCGGAGGAATTCCTGGAGGAACTTCCGGAGGAATTCCTGGAGGAACTTCCGGAGGAATTCCTGGAGGAACTTCCGCAGGAATTCCTGGAGGAACTTCCGGAGGAATTCCTGGAGGAACTTCCGGAGGAATTCCTGGAGGAACTTCCGGAGGAATTCCTGGAGGAACTTCCGGAGGAATTCCTGGAGGAACTTCCGGAGGAATTCCTGGAGGAACTTCCGTAGGAATTCCTGGAGGAACTTCCGTAGAAATTCCTGGAGGAATTCCTGGAGGACCTTCTGGAGGAATTCCTGGAAGAACTTCCGTAGGAATTCCTGAAGAACTTCCGTAGGAATTCCTGGAGGAACTTCCGGAGGAATTCCTGGAGGAACTTCCGGAGGAATTCCTGGAGGAACTTCCGGAGGAATTCCTGGAAGAACTTCCGGAGGAATTCCTGGAAGAACTTCCGTAGGAATTTCTGGAGGAACTTCCGTAGGAATTCCTGGGGGAACTTCCGTAGGAATTCCTGGAGGAACTTCCGGAGGAATTCCTGGAGGAACTTCTAGAGGAATTCCTGGAGGAACTTCCGGAGGAATTCCTGGAGGAACTTCCGGAGGAATTCCTGGAGGAACTTCCGGAGGAATTCCTGGAGGAACTTCCGGAGGAATTCCTGGAGGAACTTCCGGAGGAATTCCTGGAGGAACTTCCGGAGGAATTCCTGGAGGAACTTCCGGAGGAATTCCTGGAGGAACTTCGGAGGAATTCCTGGAGGAACTTCCGGAGGAATTCCTGGAGGAACTTCCGGAGGAATTCCTGGAGGAACTTCCGGAGGAATTCCTGGAGGAACTTCGGAGGAATTCCTGGAGGAACTTCCGGCGGAATTCCTGGAGGAACTTCCGGAGGAATTCCTGGAGGAACTTCCGTAGGAGTTCCTGGAAGAACTTCCGGAGGAATTCCTAGTAGAACTTCCGTAGGAATTCCCAAAAGAACTTCCGTAGGAATTCCTGGAAGAACTTCCGGAGGAATTCCTGGAGGAACTTCCGAAGGAATTCCTGGCAGAACTTCCAGGGAAACTCTTGGAAGAACTTCCGGAGGAATTCCTGGAGGAACTTCCGTGAGAATTCCTGGAGAAACTTCCAGGAATTCCTGGATGAACTTCCAGGAACTCCTGGAGGATCTTCCGGAGGAACCTGGAGGAAGTTCTGGAAGAATTTTAGGATGAACATCCGGAGGAGCTCCTGGAAGAACTTCCGTAGGAATTCCTTGAGGAACTTCCGAAGGGATTCCTGGGGAACTTCCGTAGGAATTCCTGGAGGAACTTCCGTAGAATTCCTGGAGGAACTTCCGTAGGAATTCCTGGAGGAACTTCCGTAGGAATTCCTGGAGGAACTTCCGTAGGAATTCCTGGAGGAACTTCCGTAGGAATTCCTGGAGGAACTTCCGAAGGAATTCCTGAAGCAGCTTCCGGAGGAATTCCTTAAGGAACTTCTGGAGGAATTCCTGGAGGAACTTCCGGAGGAATTCCCGGAGGAACTTCCGTAGGAATTCCTGGAGGAACTTCCGTAGGAATTCCTGGAGGAACTTCCGTAGGAATTCCTGGAGAAACTTCCTGAGCAATTCCTGGAGGAACTTCCGGAGGAATTCCTGGAGGAACTTCCGGAGGAATTCCTGGAGGAATTTCCGGAGGAATTCCTGGAGGAACTTCCGGAGAAATTTCTGGTCGAACTTCCGGAGGAATTCCTGGTGGAACTTCCGTAGGAATTCCTGGAAGAACTTCCGTAGGAATTCCTGGAAGAACTTCCGAAGGAATTCCTGGAGGAACTTCCGGAGGAATTCCTGGAGGAACTTCCGGAGGAATTCCTGGAGGAACTTCCAAAGGAATTTCTGGAGGAACTTCCGGAGGAATTCCTGGAGGAACTTCCGGAGGAATTCCTGGAGGAACTTCCGGAGGAATTCCTGGAGGAACTTCCGGAGGAATTCCTGGAGGAACTTCCGGAGGAATTCCTGGAGGAACTTCCGGAGGAATTCCTGGAGGAACTTCCGGAGGACCTGGAGGAATTCCTGGAGGAACTTCCGGAGGACCTGGAGGAATTCCTGGAGGAACTTCCGGAGGAATTCCTGGAGGAATTTCCGGAGGAATTCCTGGAGGAACTTCCGGAGGAATTCCTGGAGGAACTTCTGGAGGAATTCCAAGAGGAACTTCCGGAGGAATTCCAAGAGGAACTTCCGGAGGAATTCCAAGAGGAACTTCCGGAGGAATTCCTGGAGGAACTTCCGGAGGAATTCCTGGAGGAACTTCCGTAAGAACTTTCGGAGGAATTCCTGGTGGAACTTCCGTAAGAACTTCCGGAGGAATTCCTGGAGGAACTTCCGGAGGAATTTCTGGAGGAACTTCCGGAGGAATTCCTGGAGGAACTTCAGTAGGAATTCCTGGAGGACCTTCCGGAGTAATTCCTGGAAGGAACTTCCGAGGAATTCCTGGAGGAACTTCGGAGGAATTCCTGGAGGAACTTCCGGAGGAATTCCTGGAGGAACTTCGGAGGAATTCCTGGAGGAACTTCCGGAGGAATTCCTGGAGGAACTTCCGGAGGAATTCCTGGAGGAACTTCCGGAGGAATTCCTGGAGGAACTTCCGGAGGAATTCCTGGAGGAACTTCCGGAGGAATTCCTGGAGGAACTTCCGAGGAATTCCTGGAGGAACTTCCGGAGGAATTCCTGGAGGAACTTCCGGAGGAATTCCTGGAGGAACTTCCGGAGGAATTCCTGGAGGAACTTCCGGAGGAATTCCTGGAGGAACTTCCGGAGGAATTCCTGGAGGAACTTCCGGAGGAATTCCTGGAGGAACTTCCGGAGGAATTCCTGGAGGAACTTCCGGAGGAATTCCTGGAGGAACTTCTGGAGGAGGAATTCCTGGAAGAACTTCCGGAGGAATTCCTGGAGGAACTTCCGGAGGAATTCCTGGAGGAACTTCCGGAGGAATTCCTGGAGGAACTTCCGGAGGAATTCCTGGAGGAACTTCCGGAGGAGTTCTTGGAAGAACTTCCGGAGGAATTCCTGGAGGAACTTCCGGAGGAATTCCTGGAGGAACTTCCGGAGAATTCCTGGAGGAACTTCCGAGGAATTCCTGGAGGAACTTCGGAGGAGTTACTGGAGGAACTTCCGGAGGAATTCTTGGAGGAAGTTCCGAAGGAATTCCTGGAGGAGCTTCCTGAGGAATTCCTTGAGGAACTTCCGGATGAATTCTGGAGGAACTTCCGGAGGAATTCCTGGAGGAACTTCGGAGGAATTCCTGGAGGAACTTCCGGAGGAATTCCTGGAGGAACTTCCGAGGAATTCCTGGAGGAACTTCCGAGGAATTCCTGGAGGAACTTCCGGAGGAATTCCTGGAGGAACTTCCGGAGGAATTCCTGGAGGAACTTCGGAGGAATTCCTGGAGGAACTTCCGGAGGAATTCCTGGAGGAACTTCGGAGGAATTCCTGGAGGAACTTCCGGAGGAATTCCTGGAGGAACTTCCGGAGGAATTCCTGGAGGAACTTCCGAGGAATTCCTGGAGGAACTTCCGGAGGAATTCCTGGAGGAACTTCCTGAGGAATTCCTGGAGGAACTTCCGGAGGAGGAGGAATTCCTGGAGGAACTTCCGGAGGAATTCCTGGAGGAACTTCGGAGGAATTCCTGGAGGAACTTCCGGAGGAATTCCTGGAGGAACTTCCGGAGGAATTCCTGGAGGAACTTCCGGAGGAATTCCTGGAGGAACTTCCGGAGGAATTCCTGGAGGAACTTCCGGAGGAATTCCTGGAGGAACTTCCGGAGGAATTCCTGGAGGAACTTCCGGAGGAATTCCTGGAGGAACTTCCGGAGGAATTCCTGGAGGAACTTCCGGAGGAATTCCTGGAGGAACTTCCGGAGGAATTCCTGGAGGAACTTCCGGAGGAATTCCTGGAGGAACTTCCGGAGGAATTCCTGGAGGAACTTCCGGAGGAATTCCTGGAGGAACTTCGGAGGAATTCCTGGAGGAACTTCCGGAGGAATTCCTGGAGGAACTTCCGGAGGAATTCCTGGAGGAACTTCCGGAGGAATTCCTGGAGGAACTTCGGAGGAATTCCTGGAGGAACTTCCGGAGGAATTCCTGGAGGAACTTCCGGAGGAATTCCTGGAGGAACTTCCGGAGGAATTCCTGGAGGAACTTCCGGAGGAATTCCTGGAGGAACTTCCGGAGGAATTCCTGGAGGAACTTCCGGAGGAATTCCTGGAGGAACTTCCGGAGGAATTCCTGGAGGAACTTCCGGAGGAATTCCTGGAGGAACTTCCGGAGGAATTCCTGGAGGAACTTCCGGAGGAATTCCTGGAGGAACTTCCGGAGGAATTCCTGGAGGAACTTCCGGAGGAATTCCTGGAGGAACTTCCGGATGAATTCCTGGAGGAACTTCCGGAGGAATTCCTGGAGGAACTTCCGGAGGAATTCCTGGAGGAACTTCCGGAGGAATTCCTGGAGGAACTTCCGGAGGAATTCCTGGAGCAACTTCCGGAGGAATTCCTGGAGCAACTTCCGGTATTACTGGAGGAACTTAAATTCCTTGAGGAACTTCCGGAGGAATTCCTGGAGGAACTTCCGGATGAATTCCTGGAGGAACTTTCGGAGGAATTCCTGGAGGAACTTCCGGAGGAATTCCTGGAGCAACTTCCGGAGGAATTCCTGGAGGAACTTCCGGATGAATTCCTGGAGGAACTTCCGGAGGAATTCCTGGAGGAACTTCCGGAGGAATTCCTGGAGGAACTTGCGAATGAATTCCTAGAGGAACTTCCAGAGGAATTCCTGGATGAACTACCGGAGGAATTCTGGAGAAACCTCCGGAGGAATTCCTGGAAAAATTCTTGGATAAACTACCGGAGGAATTCTGGAGGAACTTCCGGAGGAATTCCTGGAGGAACTTCTGGAGGAATTCCTGGAGAAACTTCTGCAGGAATTCCTGGAGGAACTTCTGCAGGAATTCCTGGAGGAACTTCTGGAGGAATTCCTGGAGGAACTTCCGAGGCATTCCTGGAGGAACTTCCGGAGGAATTCCTGGAGGAACTTCCGGAGGAATTCCTGGAGGAACTTCCGGAGGAATTCCTGGAGGAACTTCCGGAGGAATTCCTGGAGGAACTTCCGGAGGAATTCCTGGAGGAACTTCCGGAGGAATTCCTGGAGGAACTTCCGGAGGAATTCATGGAGGCACTTCCGGAGGAATTCCTGGAGGAACTTCCGGAGGAATTCCTGGAGGAACTTCCGGAGGAATTCCTGGAGGAACTTCCGGAGGAATTCCTGGAGGAACTTCCGGGGGAATTCCTGGAGGAATTTTCGGAGGAATTCCTGGAAGAACTTCCGGAGGAATTCCAGGAAGAACTTCCGTAGGAATTCCTGGAGGAACTTCCGGAGGAATTCCTGGAGGAACTTCCGGAGGAATTCCTGGAGGAACTTCCGGAGGAATTTCTGGAAGGAATTTCCGGAGGAATTCTTGGAGGAACTTCCGGATGAATTTCTGGAGGAACTTCCGGAGGAATTCCTGGGGGAACTCCGGTAGGAATTCCTGGAGGAACTTCGGAGGAATTCCTGGAGGAACTTCCGAGGAATTCCTGGAGGAACTTCCGGAGGAATTCCTGGAGGAACTTCCGAGGAGGAATTCCTGAGGAACTTCCGGAGGAATTCCTGGAGGAACTTCCGAGGAATTCCTGGAGGAACTTCCGGAGGAATTCCTGGAGGAACTTCCGGAGGAATTCCTGGAGGAACTTCCGGAGGAATTCCTGGAGGAACTTCCGAGGAATTCTTGGAGGAACTTCCGGAGGAATTCCTGGAGGAACTTCCGGAGGAATTCCTGGAGGAACTTCCGGAGGAATTCCTGGAGGAACTTCCGGAGGAATGCCTGGAGGTACTTCTGAGAATTCCGTAGGAATTCCTGGAAGAACTTCCGTAGGAATTCCTGGAAGAACTTCCGTAGGAATTCCTGGAAGAACTTCCGTAGGAATTCCTGGAGGAACTTCCGGAGGAATTCCTGGAGGAACTTCCGGAGGAATTCCTGGAAGAACTTCCGGAGGAATTCCTGGAAGAACTTCCGTAGGAATTTCTGGAGGAACTTCCGTACGAATTCCTGGGGGAACTTCCGTAGGAATTCCTGGAGGAACTTCCGTAGGAATTCCTGGAGGAACTTCCGGAGGAATTCCTGGAGGAACTTCCGGAGGAATTCCTGGAAGAACTTCCGGAGGAATTCCTGGAAGAACTTCCGTAGGAATTCCTGGAGGAACTTCCGTAGGAATTCCTGGGGGAACTTCCGTAGGAATTCCTGGAGGAACTTCCGTAGGAATTCCTGGAGGAACTTCCGTAGGAATTCCTGGAGGAACTTCCGTAGGAATTCCTGGAGGAACTTCCGTAGGAATTCCTGGAGGAACTTCCGTAGGAATTCCTGGAGGAACTTCCGGAGTAATTCCTGGAGGAGCTTCTGGAGGAATTCCTGGAGGAACTTCCGTAGGAATTCCTGGAGGAACTTCCGTAGGAATTCCTGGAGGAACTTCCGTAGGAATTCCTGGAGGAACTTCCGTAGGAATTCCTGGAGGAACTTCCTGAGCAATTCCTGGAGGAACTTCCTGAGCAATTCCTGGAGGAACTTCCGGAGGACCGGAGGAATTCCTGGAGGAACTTCCGGAGGAATTCCTGGAGGAACTTCCGGAGGAATTCCTGGAGGAACTTTCGGAGGAATTCCTGGAGGAACTTCCGGAGGAATTCCTGGAGGAACTTCCGGAGGAATTCCTGGAGGAACTTCCGGAGGAATTCCTGGAGGAACTTCCGGAGGAATTCCTGGAGGAACTTCCGGAGGAATTCCTGGAGGAACTTCCGGAGGAATTCCTGGAGGAACTTCCGGAGGAATTCCTGGAGGAACTTCCGGAGGAATTCCTGGAGGAACTTCCGGAGGAATTCCTCGAGGAACTTCCGAAGGAACTTCCGATGGAATTCCTGGAGGAACTCTCGGAGGAATTCCTGGAGGAACTTCCGGAGGAATTCCTGGAGGAACTTCCGGAGGAATTCCTGGAGGAACTTCCGGAGGAATTCCTGGAGGAACTTCCGGATGAATTCCTGGAGGAACTTCCGGATGAATTCCTGGAGGAACTTCCGGATGAATTCCTGGAGGAGCTTCCGGATGAATTCCTGGAGGAACTTCCGGATGAATTCCTGGAGGAACTTCCGGATGAATTCCTGGAGGAACTACCGGAGGAATTCCTGGAGGCACTTCCGGAGGAATTCCTGGAGGAACTTCCGGAGGAATTCCTGGAGGAACTTCCGGAGGAATTCCTGGAGGAACTTCCGGAGGAATTCCTGGAGGAACTTCCGGAGGAATTCCTGGAGGAACTTCCGGAGGAATTCCTGGAGGAACTTCCGGAGGAATTCCTGGAGGAACTTCCAAAGGAATTTCTGGAGGAACTTCCGGAGGAATTCCTGGAGGAACTTCCGGAGGAATTCCTGGAGGAACTTCCGGAGGAATTCCTGGAGGAACTTCCGGAGGAATTCCTGGAGGAACTTCCGGAGGAATTCCTGGAGGAACTTCCGGAGGACCGGAGGAATTCCTGGAGGAACTTCCGGAGGACCGGAGGAATTCCTGGAGGAACTTCCGGAGGAATTCCTGGAGGAACTTCCGGAGGAATTCCTGGAGGAACTTCCGGAGGAATTCCTGGAGGAACTTCCGGAGGAATTCCTGGAGGAACTTCCGGAGGAATTCCTGGAGGAACTTCCGGAGGAATTCCTGGAGGAACTTCCGGAGGAATTCCTGGAGGAACTTCCGGAGGAATTCCTGGAGGAACTTCCGTAGGAATTCCTGGAGGAACTTCCGTAGGAATTCCTGGAGGAACTTCCGTAGGAATTCCTGGAGGAACTTCCGTAAGAATTCCGTAGGAATTCCTGGAAGAACTTCCGTAGGAATTCCTGGAAGAACTTCCGTAGGAATTCCTGGAAGAACTTCCGTAGGAATTCCTGGAGGAACTTCCGGAGGAATTCCTGGAGGAACTTCCGGAGGAATTCCTGGAAGAACTTCCGGAGGAATTCCTGGAAGAACTTCCGTAGGAATTTCTGGAGGAACTTCCGTAGGAATTCCTGGGGGAACTTCCCAAGGAATTCCTGGGGGAACTTCCGGAGGGATTCTATGGAGGAACTTCCGGAGGAATTCTATGAAGGAACTTCCGAACCAATTCCCGGAGAAATTTTCGGAGGAATTCCTGGAGGAAATTCCGGAGGAATTCCTGCAGGAACTTTCGGGAGAATTCCTGGAAGGACTTCCGGAGGAATTCCTGGAGGAACTTCCGGAGAATTCCTGGAGGAACTTCCGGAGGAGTTCCTGGAGGAACTTCCGGAGGAATTCCTGGAGGAACTTCCGGAGGAATTCCTGGAGGAACTTCCGGAGGAATTCCTGGAGGAACTTCCGGAGGAATTCCTGGAGGAACTTCCGGAGGAATTCCTGGAGGAACTTCCGGAGGAATTCCTGGAGGAACTTCCGGAGGAATTCCTGGAGGAACTTCAAGAATTCCGTGGGAATTCCTGGAAGAACTTCCGTAGGAATTCCTGGAAGAACTTCCGTAGGAATTCCTGGAAGAACTTCCGTAGGAATTCCTGGAGGAACTTCCGGAGGAATTCCTGGAGGAACTTCCGGAGGAATTCCTGGAAGAACTTCCGGAGGAATTCCTGGAAGAACTTCCGTAGGAATTTCTGGAGGAACTTCCGTACGAATTCCTGGGGGAACTTCCGTAGGAATTCCTGGAGGAACTTCCGTAGGAATTCCTGGAGGAACTTCGGAGGAATTCCTGGAGGAACTTCCGGAGGAATTCCTGGAAGAACTTCCGGAGGAATTCCTGGAAGAACTTCCGTAGGAATTTCTGGAGGAATTTCCGTAGGAATTCCTGGGGAAATTCCGTAGAAATTCCTGGAGGAGCTTCCGTAGGAATTCCTGGAGGAACTTCCTGGAGGAACTTCCGTAGGAATTCCTGGAGGAACTTCCGTAGGAATTCCTGGAGGAACTTCCGTAGGAATTCCTGGAGGAACTTCCGTAGGAATTCCTGGAGGAACTTCCGGAGTAATTCCTGGAGGAGCTTCTGGAGGAATTCCTGGAGGAACTTCCGTAGGAATTCCTGGAGGAACTTCCGTAGGAATTCCTGGAGGAACTTCCGTAGGAATTCCTGGAGGAACTTCCGTAGGAATTCCTGGAGGAACTTCCTGAGCAATTCCTGGAGGAACTTCCTGAGCAATTCCTGGAGGAACTTCCGGAGGAATTCCTGGAGGAACTTCCGGAGGACCGGAGGAATTCCTGGAGGAACTTCCGGAGGACCGGAGGAACTTCCGTAAGAATTCCGTAGGAATTCCTGGAAGAACTTCCGTAGGAATTCCTGGAAGAACTTCCGTAGGAATTCCTGGAGGAACTTCCGGAGGAATTCCTGGAGGAACTTCCGGAGGAATTCCTGGAGGAACTTCCAAAGGAATTTCTGGAGGAACTTCCGGAGGAATTCCTGGAGGAACTTCCGGAGGAATTCCTGGAGGAACTTCCGGAGGAATTCCTGGAGGAACTTCCGGAGGAATTCCTGGAGGAACTTCCGGAGGAATTCCTGGAGGAACTTCCGGAGGACCGGAGGAATTCCTGGAGGAACTTCCGGAGGACCGGAGGAATTCCTGGAGGAACTTCCGGAGGAATTCCTGGAGGAACTTCCGGAGGAATTCCTGGAGGAACTTCCGGAGGAATTCCTGGAGGAACTTCCGGAGGAATTCCTGGAGGAACTTCGGCGGAATTCCTGGAGGAACTTCCGGAGGAATTCCTGGAGGAACTTCCGGAGGAATTCCTGGAGGAACTTCCGGAGGAATTCCTGGAGGAACTTCCGTAGGAATTCCTGGAGGAACTTCCGTAGGAATTCCTGGAGGAACTTCCGTAAGAATTCCGTAGGAATTCCTGGAAGAACTTCCGTAGGAATTCCTGGAAGAACTTCCGTAGGAATTCCTGGAAGAACTTCCGTAGGAATTCCTGGAGGAACTTCCGGAGGAATTCCTGGAGGAACTTCCGGAGGAATTCCTGGAAGAACTTCCGGAGGAATTCCTGGAAGAACTTCCGTAGGAATTTCTGGAGGAACTTCCGTAGGAATTCCTGGGGGAACTTCCGTAGGAATTCCTGGAGGAACTTCCGTAGGAATTCCTGGAGGAACTTCCGGAGGAATTCCTGGAGGAACTTCCGGAGGAATTCCTGGAGGAACTTCCGGAGGAATTCCTGGAGGAACTTCCGGAGGAATTCCTGGAGGAACTTCCGGAGGAATTCCTGGAGGAACTTCCGGAGGAATTCTTGGAGGAATTCCTGGAGGAAGAATTCCTGGAGGAACTTCCGGAGGAATTCCTGGAGGAACTTCCGGAGGAATTCCTGGAGGAACTTCCGGAGGAATTCCTGGAGGAACTTCCGGAGGAATTCCTGGAGGAACTTCCGGAGGAATTCCTGGAGGAACTTCCGGAGGAATTCCTGGAGGAACTTCCGGAGGAATTCCTGGAGGAACTTCCGGAGGAATTCCTGGAGGAACTTCCGGAGGAATTCCTGGAGGAACTTCCGGAGGAATTCCTGGAGGAACTTCCGTAAGAATTCCGTAGGAATTCCTGGAAGAACTTCCGTAGGAATTCCTGGAAGAACTTCCGTAGGAATTCCTGGAAGAACTTCCGTAGGAATTCCTGGAGGAACTTCCGGAGGAATTCCTGGAGGAACTTCCGGAGGAATTCCTGGAAGAACTTCCGGAGGAATTCCTGGAAGAACTTCCGTAGGAATTTCTGGAGGAACTTCCGTACGAATTCCTGGGGGAACTTCCGTAGGAATTCCTGGAGGAACTTCCAGGAATTCCTGGAGGAACTTCGGAGGAATTCCTGGAGGAACTTCCGGAGGAATTCCTGGAAGAACTTCCGGAGGAATTCCTGGAAGAACTTCCGTAGGAATTTCTGGAGGAATTTCCGTAGGAATTCCTGGGGGAACTTCCGTAGGAATTCCTGGAGGAACTTCCGTAGGAATTCCTGGAGGAACTTCCGTAGGAATTCCTGGAGGAACTTCCGTAGGAATTCCTGGAGGAACTTCCGTAGGAATTCCTGGAGGAACTTCCGTAGGAATTCCTGGAGGAACTTCCGTAGGAATTCCTGGAGGAACTTCCGGAGTAATTCCTGGAGGAGCTTCTGGAGGAATTCCTGGAGGAACTTCCGTAGGAATTCCTGGAGGAACTTCCGTAGGAATTCCTGGAGGAACTTCCGTAGGAATTCCTGGAGGAACTTCCGTAGGAATTCCTGGAGGAACTTCCTGAGCAATTCCTGGAGGAACTTCCTGAGCAATTCCTGGAGGAACTTCCGGAGGAATTCCTGGAGGAACTTCCGGAGGACCGGAGGAATTCCTGGAGGAACTTCCGGAGGACCGGAGGAATTCCTGGAGGAACTTCCGGAGGACCGGAGGAATTCCTGGAGGAACTTCCAGAGGACCGGAGGAATTCCTGGAGGAACTTCCGGAGGACCGGAGGAATTCCTGGAGGAACTTCCGGAGGACCGGAGGAATTCCTGGAGGAACTTCCGGAGGAATTCCTGGAGGAACTTCCGGAGGAATTCCTGGAGGAACTTCCGGAGGAATTCCTGGAGGAACTTCCGGAGGAATTCCTGGAGGAACTTCCGGAGGAATTCCTGGAGGAACTTCCGGAGGAATTCCTGGAGGAACTTCCGGAGGAATTCCTGGAGGAACTTCCGTAGGAATTCCTGGAGGAACTTCCGTAGGAATTCCTGGAGGAACTTCCGTAAGAATTCCGTAGGAATTCCTGGAAGAACTTCCGTAGGAATTCCTGGAAGAACTTCCGTAGGAATTCCTGGAAGAACTTCCGTAGGAATTCCTGGAGGAACTTCCGGAGGAATTCCTGGAGGAACTTCCGGAGGAATTCCTGGAAGAACTTCCGGAGGAATTCCTGGAAGAACTTCCGTAGGAATTCCTGGAGGATCTTCCGTAGGAATTCCTGGAGGAACTTCCGTAGGAATTCCTGGAGGAACTTCCGTAGGAATTCCTGGAGGAACTTCCGTAGGAATTCCTGGAGGAACTTCCGTAGGAATTCCTGGAGGAACTTCCGTAGGAATTCCTGGAGGAACTTCCGTAGGAATTCCTGGAGGAACTTCCTGAGCAATTCCTGGAGGAACTTCCTGAGCAATTCCTGGAGGAACTTCCGGAGCAATTCCTGGAGGAACTTCCGGAGTAATTCCTGGAGGAGCTTCTGGAGGAACTTCCGGAAGAATTCCTGGAGGAATTTCTGAATGAACTTCTGGAGGAATTTATGGAAGAATTACCAATGCATGAAATAAGCTCCCGCCGACCTATGCCGCCGCCGTCGATGGGCAACAGTGTGACGCCGCCGTTGGCTAAAAATGATCTAACACGCCGCCGCCGATAAATTTTCAATCCGCGCATAGGTCTATTAATTATTGCCGAATCTGCTGTAATTACACAAAAAACCAGCAGATGGTACTCCGGTTCAGTAAACATCCGCAGTGTGTAAATACTAGATACTATATTCTATTTAATGTGCCCGCCAGAAAGCCAGAGTAAACGCGACGTGCGATGCGACGCGATTCACGCAAAGGAACAACAATTATTCTCAATGAACTGTCAAATTGCACTGTCGCATCGCAACTACTCTGGAATGCCCTAAGGCAATATTGACGCCAGCTGCGTCCGAATGCAGGTCAATTGGGGATAGTTTATTGTTAGAATCCAATGAGATTATGTAATTTTTCGCAATACACGAATGTATATTGGTTGGAACCGTTCAAGTGAAAGATTTACATGTGTGAGTATTACTCGCATGTATTATTGTAAGTGGATAAAAACTCAATCGAAATTATGAACCTTCGCATACATCGATTATGAGTCCAAACTATTCATAATAAAACAAGATCAGCCAGATGAGCTATGAGGTGTTAAGAGACCAAGAACAACGCTGTGGTTGAAGTGGAACGGAGGTTCACTACGCTTCGAGAACTCATCGCAGAGGTTGAGTCTGCAGATTTTCTGCAACAGTAATTAGCCAAGGACGTAGGGACACGACAGATATTTCCTTCCATCGTCGTATGGGCTAAAACCAACGAAGGCAACGTCCGTTTGCTAGAACTCCACTGTAGCAGAACGTTTCTCCTGAGCATACGGTTTGGTACGGATGAGTTTGGTTTTCTAAACTATGATGAAAAGACGAAAATCCCTGCCTTAACCCTACCAGTTTTCTGTTGCAGATACAAAGTTTGCAGATACGACCACATACATTGAATAATGCCGACATCGCTGAAACGTACCGGAATCTCGCCGAATTACTGATAAAATCATACAATACGGATACAGATTCCAGACAACCTCAATCTCGGTCATCCGCTGAAAAGGTAAACGTGAGAATACGGCTCGGTTGAACAGTCTTCGGAAGTGTACGAGTTCGCACACCTTTGAAAGTAAAAAAAAAAACATAAAAAGGGGCTTGGTGGTCATATGGCTACCGCTTCTGCCTCATACGCAGGAGGTCGTGGGTTCAATCCCAGGCCCGTTTCATTCTCCTTTTTTGCATCTTTTCATATAACTCTTATGTTTAAGCAATCGCTAGAACTGGAAATGGGCTTCCATACCATTTCTATCTTCTATCCCTATAACTACAACTTGATTAGTTCTAGCAGGTAACTGTTAGAATTCGAAATGAGCGAAAAAGTTCGTTTCGGTATCGAGTTAGAATACTACACCACCCTTTCATTACTATCACATTGATAACCCGTTAACCAAGACGAACCTCTGCCATAAAACCTAACCCCCTCAGATTCCAATAAAATTCCGCAGGAACTCGTGGCGAGTGCAGAGGTGTTCTCGGCTTGCAGTGGGCGAGTGACTGCATCATCAATTCCTTCCTATTCCCGATGACCGTGAGGACGTGGCCAGCGCCGTTATCGACCTTCCAAAATACTAGAGCTCTCGGACTGTGCACATTGAGGTTGGAGTGCAAATCCCATGCTTCCATCCATTGCTTCCCTGTGCAATTGCGATTGTTTCGGTCGATCACTTACGAAATGCACGGTCATCGTACTCATGCTCATGCTTTGAAAGTAAAAAAAACATAAAACTCACAGATAGCAGAGCAATGACGCTCATAAGTGGGGATGTTTTGACGCTTCGCTTTAAGTGTGGAGCATGAAGATGAAGCTATCCAACTTACAAAAGCCGTGTGAAAATGCCTCGATTTGATATCAGGAACTGGACATCTAGTTCTTCCACAATAGTTGAGCACCTGAACTAAATGAACTTTCAATCGCAGAGAAAAGCTTTTGCAACAATGTCTCGGCAGAAAAGATCTTCCGAATGTGATGGAACATCTCGTAACATTCAATATCACCACTCGATTGGACGAGGTTCTGCTTTCGGGAAGTTGTCGGTCCACAAAGTGAGACGTATTGCGAACGTTTATGATGGTTTTCGATTCTCAAGACCTCATTGCCCACTTTTTGATGGTCTTGAAGCGTCTACAAGAAATATGGCGCTCTTTGATATCAACGGTAGACGTTTTGAGAAGTGGTCAATTTGGTGTGCAATCTGGTTGTTGGGTTAACAGAACTCCACATTCCTCGAACATTGAGTTTACTTTGTTGGGGTATAAGGCAAGAGTTTCGCCACTTAAGTTCCTATACATCCCACGGTACGAGATTTAGGCTGTCATTCTTGGTGCTCGCATAACAGATAAGTACTATCAGCAAATCATTGACGATTTGAGAATTCGCTGGACGGACCTCGAGGACATTTTGTACGACCACTGCCAATGCCACTATAGCCAGTTCGTTGCATTCCGTGTAAGCGAGATCTTGGAATCATCAAATATTCGGCAATTGTATTGGATTCCAAGCAAGCAGAGCCTGGCGAATGAAGGAATCAAAGGAGCCCTAATTTTGATATAGGGTAAGACGGTATAATATGCCCCCCCTAAGGCAGCTCCTTGATAACTTTTTACTTTTCAACGCAATTTATGCAAACTTTGTGTTATTTGGTAGTCCAGGAAGTCGCAAATGCATTGCCCGTGAGTAGTCATATAAAAATATTACAGATAACACGTAATAAAGCTTTTTTGAAAAGTCGTGAAAAAATGAATTTTAAAAAGTGCCTGGGCAATACGCCCCACCTCAACCAAAGACGTTTAATGGCCCTTCATTAGTATTTTATCAATCCCATAATAAAAAGGCTACAATACCTTATGCGCTTGACATTAAAAAACCAACATAAGTCCGTTCAAGAAGGTGTGAATTACATTTCAATATTTTCCATACAATTTGGAAGCAACTGCTGCAGGCTCGCTGCGCTTGTGTCCAGTTGGTAAGGGCATATCGTCCTGCCTACACTGGGGCGTTTTGGCCAGTGAAACATGTTTTCGAAAATCGTTACATTTTTGAAGATGGAAGCAATTTTATATCATATTAACCACTGAGAAAAGTAATTCTGTTGCCCAACTGAGTGTTCCAGTGCAAGTTTTGCGGACAGTATGCCAGAGTCGCTCCAGAATGTTGAGCAAACAAACATGAAAAGTTACATCAAAACTGTAACTTTTTGTATTTTGCTATTATTTTCATTGTGTAATACAAAAATACTTCCACATTCACATAGTATGATGGATTTACAAATACTTATAGGTACCAACTGGTTTTGACCCTTAATTAGTTATAGTTTTCTAGAAATCAAAGGGGGGCGTTTTGGCCAGGTGGGGCGCATTATACCGCCTTACCCTATCAGTTCCAGCGCGCTGGTTTAACGGTCCAGAGTTCTTATGGAAGTTAGCTCAACATTGACCTGCAACAAAAACGTCGCACTGGAAGTATTGCCTATGAACTTCGTCCACATTTGCTGCTGCCTATGAAACAAAACTTGCGAGAAAATATCACACGATGCAATGATTTACCACTAAACAGCACCAGAAACAATCGTGCAGGTTGAATTCTCAGCAGCAACAACCGGGAGGCCATCACAAGCTTCTGTATGCTTCGAAAAACGGTACAACAAAAACGTTATTCTTCTTGTTATTAGCATTACATACCCTACTGGTACTGGTACACTCAGAAATATAACTAATCTAAGAAAGCTTTCAAATTAAACTTGTTTGTTATTTTCTTAAATTATACTAGCTTAGTATAGAAATGTATACTCTCTATCATTATAATTTACACTACGACAGAATAATGCATACATATTTTCTTTTCGTATACTGTCTGTTGATATTTCGTTTCGCGCGTGGTATTTCCATCAAGTCGTTGAAAATTGTGATCGAATAATTAAACTGTTTAAAAATGTAAGAGACTGCGAATTTTAATGTAAAATAGGTATGAGAAGTTTATCTCAATTTTATTTTTTTAGTAGAGTTGTCATCCGACCGACCGCATCCGACATGCAGGAACGGAGATACAAGATAATGCCAGATACAATATCCCGTCTGCATCGGAACCAAGAAATTAGGACCCAATAATGATCGCTAGGTCATCACCATCATTCAACATTTCATCGACTCCAATCATTTGCTCTGAGACCTGTTCGCTAAAACTAAAAGTGGTTAGTGATGATATTTTATGTCGAATTCGTTTTTAAAAAGTTCCAACCTAGGTTGGAACCAGTTCCAACCTAAGTGCTGTCAAAGTGTTTTTTTATTCGCTCAGGTTGGAACTAGGTTCGCACTAGTTCCAACCCCAAAGCTGTCGGGTTCGCACTGTGTTGTTTCACGGTTTCGCACCGGGTTCACCAATACAACTGTACTACAACTGCCAAAACCACGTGGGTGGGTGGGACTGGGCGGAATAAACAAGCAGAAGGGAGAAACGAAACTATCTGTTTATTAAAATAAAATGCGCGTTGAAAATCTTTTTTCGAGGAATTTTGTGATATTTGTTATTGTAGTTTAAAATGAAATTAATCCGGTAATGTTGTATAGCTTCAGTTTTAAAAATAATTGTTAGTGAAGTTATGTATTCATAAGTTCATTCAGTTTTCCTCACAGATGATGTCCTAAATTAGGTTGGTGGATGGAATTATGTAGTTTGGGAATTCCCATTGAAACCCGTTCACAAATTCCGACAAAAATTTGTCAGAAAAATGTATTTGAGGAATACCAAATAGAATTATTTCTTATGCAGAATTTCTCTTTCGTGCGTTTCAAAATTTTCTTCGGGAATTCTGCCAGAAATTACTTCAGAAATTCTTTCAATAATTCTTTCTTGAATTTTTGGCGATATCTTTCAAGAATTCCTCCATATTTTTTCCAAGGGATCCTTTCGAGATAAATTCCTTTGATAATACTTCTAGGAATATCTTTGAATACTGTTCCAGGATTTTCTCTGGAAGTTGCTCCAGGAACTAATTTGGAAATTCCTACAATATAATTCCTTCAGGAAATCCTTCTAGAATACAGGAACTTACTCGAAGTATCCTTCAGGAATTGCTCCGCAAGTTTTGTACATAAATTCCCCCGGAAGTACCTTGAGCCATTCCTCCGGGAGATTCTTGAAAATTGAAAATGCACGGGGCCCAAAATCCGGCGGAAAATTTTCCCGAGTTGTGAGGCTACCTTTATCAGGAGAGGCAGCGAGCAAAAAAAGATTAGCGAATCCTGGAGAATTTTTATTACATGCTTCTGAGTGTTCTCCGAAAAAAAACTTTTGCAGAAATAGATGAATTTACGGAAATACGGAAAATACGGAATTCTTGGTATAAAAATGTGCACAGGATTATTGAATATAATTAAATAGGGGAACTGTCCATCTCCATCTCAGTGAACATATATTCATCTCAACGGGAAACAAAGAAATGCAGCACCAATTTCGTCGCCTCTTTTTGTCAACATTTGTGCTCCCTGCTGAGAAAAATACCAAAAATAATAAACAATCCAAATTCCTTTCCATTGCTTTGTTTTTGATGGGATGAATATCTGTGCCATGAGATGTATTCCAGGAGCAGTTTCTCTGTTTATATCCACCCAAAAGTAAATTCCACTATCCGCAAAAATCAGTTCACGCACTTAAACATATTTATTTATCATGATCTGATTAGTCAACGCCAACGCACTGCCAGTGCACTGGATCATATGTTTCGAATCAAAACAAACACGATGCTACGCACACCAACATATCCAATGACAGATGGAACTGAAAATGTTTTTTTATTCAGGGTTCGGGTTGGCACTGACCCAGGTTTAAAAACGAATTCGACATTAATTTATTGTGGAATGGCTCTGTCTCGGGCTATGCATTAAAAATTCTGGGACAAAATAGTAAATTTGTGCTTGAAGGGACTGCAGGAAAACTTTGCAAAATGCAGAACAGCTTCCTGAAGTGCAAAAATAGTGATGTCATAGGAGACCCTGTGCATCACGGACGAAGTGAAGAGTGTTTTGCTAAAAAATTGCATGGTGACTAAAGTTTTAATTCACATATACTGCTGGTCTTATTTATTGCTCGATTTATTGTACATTGACGATTTGGAAACTATAATAAAAATGAAAATATATTTGTTTAGACTTTTATTCAACACATTATTGCATATAGAATAATGAAAACAAACCAACATAACCTAAAAACTTTGATCCCGTTCCAAAATAAACTAAATAGCCATAAAGCTAAAATATACTAAACCACAATATTCTAAAGTTATACTATCCAGGTATTGTTGGATCAAATACGAGCTTGGGGTCAACCAGGCAAATAGTCAGTTAGAATGACTTTTAATCTATTTAGTATAGATTTTTCTCAGAGTGTATATTGACGCTTCGCAACTAACTATTCATTCAGCACTTCAGCACAATTATTAACTGCGAGGTTTCTTATGTCGAATTCGTTTTTAAAAAGTTCCAACCTAGGTTGGAACCAGTTCCAACCTAAGTGCTGTCAAAGTGTTTTTTTATTCGCTCAGGTTGGAACTAGGTTCGCACTAGTTCCAACCCCAAAGCTGTCGGGTTCGCACTGTGTTGTTTCACGGTTTCGCACCGGGTTCACCAATACAAATGTACTTCAACTGTCAAAACCACGTGGGTGGGTGGGACTGGGCGGAATAAACAAGCAGAAGGGAGAAACGAAACTGTCTGTTTATTAAAGTAAAATGCGCATTGAAAATCTCTTTTTTTTGTGATATTTGTAATTGTAGTTTAAAATGAAATTAATCCAGTACTGTTGTCTAGATTCAGTTTTAAAAATAATTGTTAGGGAAGTTATGTATTCATAAGTTCATTCAGGTTTTCCTCACATTTTGTGTCCTAAATTAGGTCGGTGGATGGAATTATGTAGTTTGGGAATTCCCCTTAAAACCCGTTCACAAAATCCGCTAGGAATTGTCAGAAAAATATAATTGAGGAATAGAATTATTTCTTATGCAGAATTTCTTTTGAAATTCTTCCAAAAACTCTTTCGTGCGTTTCAGAATTTTATTCGGGAATTCTGCCAGAAATTACTTCAGACATTCTTTCAGTAATTCTTTCTTGAATTTTCAGTCTATATGTTTTCCAAGGGATCCTTTCGAGATGAATTCCTTTAGAGATTCTTCTAGGAACATCTTTGAATACTGTTCCAGGATTTTCTCTGGAAGTTGCTTCAAGAATTGAATCATTTGTTTGAGAAACTGCATAAGTCCATTTTACACTATTTCGAGAAAACAACAAAAAACTGTTTTCTGAACAAATTTGCACCGAATCTTTCGATTTCTTCGATACAGATCAATAATTTTTGGCAAAACTCAACACCCTGGGGCGCTTCAGTGCAAAAAATCTAAGCAGTATCCCACAATTGCTCTTCAAAGTACGTGGACATATGTAGTTTCTCAAACAAAACGAAAATTTTTCCATACATTCCTGAACAAATTTTTTTTTCGTGTTTTTTGTCAGAATACGTATTTTTGGACGAGGATTCAGAATATATAAAAATCTCATTTTGGCCAAAAATGTTACATATGCAGTTTCTCAAACAAACGGTTCAATTAATTTGGAAATTTCTACAATAATTCCTTCAGGGAATCCTTCTGGAATACAGGAACTTACTCGAAGTTTCCTTCAGGAATTGCTCCGCAAGTTTCGTACATAAATTCCCCCGGAAGTACCTTGAGCAATTCTTCCTGGAGATTCTGGAAATTGAAAATGCACGGGGCCCGAAATCCGGCGGAAAATTTTCCCGATGTGTGAGGCTACCTTTATCAGGAGAGGTAGCGAGCAAAAAAAATTAGCGAATCCTGGAGAATTTTTATTTCATGCTTCTGAGTGTTCTCCAAAAAAAACTTTTGTAAAAATAGATGAATTTTTGTAAAATAGAAAATCTCTTTTACATGAATTCTATACGAAATTTTTAGTATAAAAATGTGCACAGGATTATTGAATATAATTAAATAGGGGAACTTTTCCGATCTCCATCTCACTGTACATAAATATATTCATCTCATCGGGAAACAGAGAAATAAAGCACCAATTTCGTCGCCTCTTTTTGTCAACATGCGTGCTCACTGCTGACAAAAATCATTAAAATAATGAACAATCCAAATTCCTTTCCATTGCTTTGCTTTTTATGGGATGAATATCGGAGTCATGAGATGAATTCCAGGAGCAGTTCCCCTATCTATATCCGCCCAAAAGTAAATTCCACTATCCGCAAAAATCAGTTCACGCACTTGAACATATTTATTTATTTATCATGATCTGATTAGTCAAGGCCAACTCACTGCCAGTGCACTGGATGTCCGCGATCAGCTGGATCATATGTTTCGAATCAAAACAAACACGATGCTACGCACACCAACATATCCAATGACAGATGGAACTGAAAATGTTTTTTTATTCAGGGTTCGGGTTGGCACTGACCTAGGTTTAAAAACGAATTCGACATTAGTCGAGTTACAATTTTTGCATTCGTATATCATGAAGCTACCATGATGATTCTTTTATGTCCGGGGAAGTCAAGAGAATTTTCAACCAGAGAAATTTCCTAGACCGGACCGGAATTCGAAACCCAGCCATTTTCAGCATGGTTTTGCTTTGTAGCCGCGCGGCCAAGGAAGGCCTAAGAACGTACTTTGCTTATATATGACAAGTATGACATATGTCAAAATGACCATATCTGTTTACTGTCAAAAGTTATGTAAGGTTGCCGACACCCGACCACTTTCTTATACAATTTATAAAAAAAACATTATTTCATTCACGAATGCGTTGCCCATTGACAGTTGTATTCCTGATATACTGGGCGATGTATGTGAGACGTGCATTAGCTCTGCGTAACACGATGAAGATTGAATATCTAAAAACATGGCAATTTAATCATGCAGAACAATTGCTATGTACATACCATCGCGTGCCTGACTCCCTTGGATGGATCGAGCGAGAGAGTTCGCACCACGCTGGCAAGTGAAAATTGTGATGGAGTTATCGATTGATTGCTCCGCTGATTCAATTACTAATGTCGTGACAAGGTGCGACACGAATTGAAACTGGGAACTAGGTTGAATTGGAATTCGATCAACGATGATTAAACATTCCACCGAATTGAGTGTTCCCATGCGTTCAAGACATATATTGGGAATTTAGTCTTCCTTGACCTAAATTTGCAGGACGGTTGAATGGAGAATCGATTTGTTAATTTTGTTTCCTATCCTTAATAGTGAAAGGCAAGTTTCTGCGTGAAACGAACCGAAGTAGTTAACGTAGTTTGAAATGTTTCAGGAAAGCTGGTGGAAAACCGAAAACATTGGGATAGAATGGAATATAAATGGCGATGTCAATTTACGAACGAATAGATCAATGTTTTCGTAAGAAGTAAGAAGTTTGCTGACCGATTAAATCAATTACTTACTTACTTGATACTTGATGGGCTACAGCTCTTGGATGAACCTATGCCGAATGGAGTATCCTTCTCCACTGGACTCGATCCTGAGCCAATCGCTTCCAGTCGCCCTGGACATTGAGCGCCCTCAGGTCCTCTTCAACTGCAAAAAGCCATCGTGTACGCGGCCTTCCACGAAGCCTGCGGCCTCTTCCGGGTTCTCTACTAAATATTATCTTCGCTTGACGTTCTTCCGGCATACGAACAACGTGACCAGCCCACCGTAGTCTGCCGTGTTGTATAAGCTTAATAATATCCAGCCCTTTATACACCTGGTACAATTCGTGATTCATGCGACGCCGCCAGATACCGTTCTCCTGTTTTCCGCCGAGTATTGTCCGCAGCACCTTACGCTCAAACACTCCGAGAGCTCTCCGATCAGCCTCCTTTAACGTCCATGTCTCATGGCCGTATAAAGCCACCGGAAGAATCAGAGTAGTATACAGCGCGAGTTTTGTTTTTCGTTTGCAGACTACGGGACTTAAGCTGGTTACGAAGTCCGTAATAAGCCCTATTTGCAGCTGCAATACGCCTTTTCACCTCGCGGGTAACATCATTATCGCACGTAACTAATGTTCCAAGATACACAAATTCTTCTACCACTTCAAATTTTTCACCATCCAGCACTATTTCGCTACCACCACCACTAATGAACCCACGTTGATTGCCAGCGACCATGTACTTCGTTTTGCTGGGATTGATCGTGAGTCCAATCCTCGCTGTCTCCCTCTTAAAAGGCGCAAAAGCCTCTTCCATGGCACGGCGATCAATTCCGATAATATCGATATCGTCCGCAAATCCCAGGAGCATATGCGATTTTGTGATAATGGTACCGCTTCTTTGCACACCAGCTCTCCTAATCGCTCCCTCGAGCGCAATATTGAACAGTAGGTTCGAGAGTGCATCACCCTGCTTTAATCCATCTAAGGTAACAAATGACGTTGATATTTCATCCGCAACCCTTACATCTGATTTCGATCCGTCCAACGTTATACGAATCAGCCGTATCAGTTTCGCCGGAAAACCATGTTCAAGCATAATTTGCCATAATTCATTCCGTTTCACTGAATCGTACGCCGCCTTGAAATCAATAAACAGATGATGTGTCTGCAAGTTGTACTCCCGGAATTTAAAATCAATATAAAAATAAATAAAAATAAAATAAAAAAATCAATTATAAAGCAAAAACTATTGCCGTGGAACTCGTACGACTACGGAGCTATTCACAATAAACGAATAAACATTCGATCAAGTCAGCGCTGTTTAAATTTATTTCGATTTGAGGACAATTACGACAGAGTCCGAAAATGGGCGCTCTACACATTTCACAGGGAAACATAAAAAATTACACTCAGCTAAATAGATTGATTAGTCATAGGTTTTTATTCATATGTGTGAGAATTCAGATTCGTGCAAGGGTCATTTATAGACAGAGTCAAATTAGAAAATTCTGTTTTAAGTCGTTATTTATGATAATCATAAATATCATACAACACTAAGCGTCTATTCAAAATCAGTGATATTTTTCTCGGTGTAGCCGCTGATTTGTTTCGTTCTATAACAAAAAAACAAGCAAACATTACCAGTTATAACAGTAGACCAAGAAATATTTTGCAAACATTGCGCAAATATGTATGTAGGAAAAAATGTTTGGTTTGTACCAAAGAAATCAAGAGAAAGATAAATACATATACCCAAACTGAGCTTGAACTGGTTTAGGTTATTATTCAATCAAATTGACTAATAATTGTCTGTGATCAATTGGGGTGAATGTATTAATTGTTAATTTTAATTTATTTTTTAGTTTCTTTGTGATTTTTCAATGAATTTTTTATGTGGAAAATTTTCTTGCACTACTTTAAAACCGGACATCTACTTGTTTTTTTAAATTTTTATTCATTTGTGGAAATTTCATATTGAGTATCCACTTTTATCAATTTTTTTATCGAACGTGTTTGTTTTAGTCATTTGTCTGTTCTCTATGGCATTTCTGAATAACACATTATATTACATAATTGAGTCATCCCCCTGCTCTGGAACAAGAGTTTTTCTCCTCTTGAGCCAATGATATCAAGCTCACTTATCCAATTATTGCACAAATGAGTCATGTTTACAGTAAAAAAAAATAAAATCCCATCATTGCCATAATATTCCTCGACAACGAAGCAGAACGGAAGCAACGCCGGATCCATAAGCAAGTGGAGTAACGGCAATGAGTCGCCGAACATTGTGGGTTCTCTAAGCCAGTAGTCGGTGGCTGTTGTAATACTTTGAAGTTCCCATTCCGCTTCTGTTGTCCGTTCTAGAACACTCGAGCGTTGCGCTGCGAGAAGGGATGAAAAAAAAGAACCAATGGGGTGGAGAAAAACATGGGGGTGAGAGACTCCAGAGCCCCGTCTTTATCGCTTTGAAGCTCGCTTTCCCGATGGCACCGAATGAAATGCGGTTGGCAGTAGATAGATCTTCTTTACTGTGAAAGTGACAGATAATACCGGGGATCCAATTTAGATTGGCGTTGTTGCTCATGGGGCCCTCCTTAGCCGTGCGGTAAGACGCGCGGCTACAAAGCAAGACCATGCTGAGGGTGGCTGGGTTCGATTCCCGGTGCCGGTCTAGGCAATTTTCGGATTGGAAATTGTCTCGACTTCTCTGGGCATAAAAGTATCATCGTGTTAGCCTCATGATATACGAATGCAAAAATGGTAACCTGGCTTAGAAACCTCGCAGTTAAGAACTGTGGAAGTGCTTAATGAACACTAAGCTGCGAGGCGGCTCTGTCCCAGTGTGGGGATGTAATGCCAATAAGAAGAAGAAGAAGAAGTTGTTGCTCATGTTTTCCAATTTATTGCGTTTGTGGGTTTAATGGGTGAGTGTTTGTGACGATGAAATTACGCAAAGTTGAGTTTATGGAGAAAACGATATAGCGGAAATTACGACTTCGGTATGTTTTGTTGTATATTGTCAGGCAAGCTTTTGTTGTTATGTACAATTCTGAAATTTTGCCACAACATGCTTTGTGGCACGAGGAAAATGTTGCGAGCACAATTGGTCGGAGAAAGCTTTAGAACTTTCCATTGAATGACATTTGTCTACATGACGCTTTCATAAAAGTGTACTATTTGTGTAGTGTAAATATTTCATTCATTCATTGACAAAATATTTTCCTATTGTAAATAGTTAGGGGAAGAGGTGGTAAAATGAACAGTTGGCTATATTAATATTAAAACACTATTTAGGCTTATGTTAATCATGCACACGTTTTCCTCGAAATAAAATAAGGTACGTGAGCTAATATTTTGGTTTTTAGACCGAACGAATATTATTATTGTATCTTTATTAAGGAGACTTTCAGCCCGAGGCTGGCTCGTCTCCGGCCCGAACGAATAGCTATTACTATTCAAAATATCAGACGAAGGTGGTAAAAATAGGGTCTGGTGTAATTTTTAACCATTTTTCCGCAAGCTTTAATTCTTAATAAGTTCATAATAACACTGATTCAAACCTGTTATAACCACAGCGGCAAATAGGACAACCTCCACAAAGATGTTGCAGGGGTAAATAGTAAAATTATTGGTTTGCATAGTTAGATGAAGAGTTATTTATCACAAGGCACGTATGGAGGTAAAATGAACACTTGTATCAAACTTTCACAAATTTATGATAAAAGTTGTGCAATTGTGAAGCGGAAGTTCAAGAAACAAACCATATCAAATAACCAAGATAAAACTTTGAATATGTAAATTTAATTTAAAAATAACTTAGATTTCAAAACTTTTTTTCTTCTTTTTATTATATTGATAATTAAGAATGTTAGTCCGTTTGAAAAGCCAGTTGACATTTTGGAGTAAGATATTTCTTTACAAGACTCTGGTGGCACCACATATTGACTATTGTTCTTCCGTATTATTCATTGCCAGTGAAACACATCTGAAGAGATTACAGAGATTACAAAATAAATGTATGCGGCACATTCTCAACTGTAATAAATACACGCCTGTCTTGTGCATGTTAGATGCCTTACAATGGCTTTCGATCAAAGAAAGAATTATATTTAACGTACTGACAATGGTTTATAAATTAAAATTCAATCTCTTGCCTGAATACCTGACGAATATTATTACATGTGGACGAAATATACATACATATAGTACTAGACAGATTGACGATCTACGAGTTGTTCCATTCACAATGACAAGTACACAAAAATCGGTTTATTATAATGGAATAACGATGTATAATCAGCTACCAGATGAAATTAAAAGTGCAAGAAATATTTCGGAATTTAAAAAGAATTGTTCATTGTGGATTAAAGTTAGACATAGGTGAATAAGAAGATGAATTAATGTTAAGTGTTTGTGTATATTATCAAATGATAAATAAATGAAATATTATTATTAAGAGTTTTTCAAAAGTTATACCAGCTTTTTCGAAAGGCTCTCGTAATCTTAGCTAATTATTTAGACAGTGCTAGAGTTAAAAAAAGAAAATTAAATGTTTCAAAAGGGTTTTAGAAGCGATGTTCATTTTACCACCAGGCAGTGTTAATTTTACCCGCACTATTTTTGGACATACGAAATTTCGATGTTTTTTATTTCGATGAAAAACTATATAAAACAATGTTTATTAGCGAAAAAATTGTTCAGTGCAATAAGAATATGAGTTAAATTGTTGGACCAAGTGGAAAAACTAGCAAATTATCCTCGTTTTATGATTGAATTCAACGCAAGTTCTAAAAATCTAAATTTGAAAAATTTTAAAATATTTTAAGATCTTAGATAGAGGTATGCACCGCCACGCCACGCCGCCGACAGTTTTTGGCATGCCGCCGCAGACAATTTTGCAGACAATTTGTCCGTGCTGAACTATGATTTTGGACGCCGATTCAAATTCGAAGAAGTCCGCAGAATTTTCCGATAGATATCTCCAACTCGTCACGTTGAAACTCCACTGAAATTTTCGTGAACATACCAAAGATTTCCTTGAAAAAAAAACGTAGAACTTCGAGTGGAAATTCTGAATAATAACCCGTTTTTTTAATTTTATTTAAAAAAAAACGACTACTCACTCTTCATTTAGTAAAACAAGTATGTTATTTACCCAACGTTTCGACACGGGGATTGTGTCTTCTTCAGGGGGAAAATACTAAGGAAGACACATTTTTTGTTAACGAATTAGCAGAACTTCCTCTATGGGACAGTTCCCTTAAAATAGTACCTTTCGCCCAAATCGAAAAATTTGATTATTAGAATTTTTAAACTTAAGAAACAATAACTTTAAACTTTAAGAAACATTAACAATACAACACTTTGGAAAACGGCCCGCAACATGCGGAACCGCATTTCCACCAACGAGAGTAAAGAATACTCCAATCGATGGATATTCAACTTCGCAAAAAAGGTCTGTCCAGATTCCGTACCAGCAGAACCGCTATTTCGAGAATCAGTCACTGATCCCAGTTCTTTGGGTGGACCATTCTCAATGCTGGAACTTTCTATGTCTCTTCTTTCATCGAATAACTCTGCTCCGGGATGCGATAACATCAAATTCAATCTTCTTAAAAACCTCCCAGATATCGCAAAAAGACGATTACTTGACCTGTACAACTGTTTCATGGAGTACAACATTGTGCCACCTGAATGGCGACAGGTCAAAGTAATAGCTATTCAAAAGCCTGGGAAACCAGCGTCTAATCACAATTCATACCGACCGATTGCCATGCTATCATGCATGAGAAAATTATTGGAGAAAATGATCCTTTCAAGAGTCGACCATTGGGTCGAAGAAATTGCATTGCTTTCAAATACTCAGTTTGGATTTAGAAAAGGGAAAAGAACAAACGATTGTCTAGCGTTGCTTTCTTCAGATATACAACTGGCCTTTGCGCACAAGGAGCAATTGGCTTCTATATTCTTGGACATTAAGGGCGCTTTTGATTCAGTTTCCATAGAAGTACTGTCAGGCAATCTGCACAGTAGTGGATTACCTGTTATTTTGAATAATTTCTTGTACAATTTGTTGTCAGAAAAACAAATGAACTTCACACTCGGCACTCTGACAACTTCCAGAAATAGCTACATGGGCCTTCCCCAAGGTTCGTGTTTAAGTCCCTTGCTTTATAATTTCTATGTTAAAGATATTGACAATTGTTTGGAAGGACAATGCACGCTCAGACAACTTGCAGATGATGCCGTGGTCTCTCTAAGAGGTCCATGTGCAGCTGTCTTGCAAGGACCATTGCAAAGTCCCTTAGATAATCTGACTGTTTGGGCCAGACATTTAGGGATCGAGTTTTCACCGCAAAAAACTCAATTGGTTGTGTTTACTAAGAAGCGGTATCCTGCTCAACTGAAACTCAAGCTGTTGAATGATGACATCAACCAATCTTTATCTTCTAAATACCTTGGGGTCGTGTTTGATTCCAAATGCACCTGGAAACTCCACATTGAGTATTTGATACAAAAATGCCGGAAAAGGATCCATTTTCTACGTTCTATCTCCGGAACATGGTGGGGTTCTCACCCGGAAGACCTCATCAAACTCTATAGAACGACTATTCTCTCTGTTTTAGAGTATGGCTCCTTCTGCTTCCTCTCAGCAGCTGATTGCCACCTGATCAAATTGGAACGAATTCAGTATCGTTGTTTGCGTATTGCCCTTGCCTGCATGCATTCAACGCATAACATGAGCCTGGAGGTGCTTGCTGGAGTCACTCCTTTAAAGCACCGTTACTGGGAGCTCTCACTTAGAATACTCATCAAATGTGGAACAAGTAACACACTTGTATTAGAAAACTTCGATAATATGCTTGAACTGGCTCATCGTTCAAGATACCTGCGAGTCTATCTCAACTACATATCGACAGATCTCTGTCTTCCATGTTATAATCCACCTCGAGTTCACTTCGTCAACGACAGTTCCTCAATGGAATACGATCTGTCCATGAAACACGCTATTCAAGGAATACCAGATCATCTTCGACAAATATCTATTCCCTCACTTTTTTTTGAAAAATATGAACATGTCAATTGCAACAACAGATATTTCACTGATGGTTCTCGCATCAACGGATCCACTGGCTTCGGTGTTTTCAATGTAACTTCAACCACCTTCAAAAAACTTCAGGAACCGTGTTCGGTTTATGTTGCTGAGCTGGCAGCAATTAACTTCGCTTTGGGGATAATTTCCAATCAGCCCGTAGACCATTATTTCATCTTCTCGGATAGTCTTAGTTCTATCGAGGCACTCCGGTCGATGAAACCTGTTAAGCACGCATCTTACTTTCTTACAAACATAAGAGAGCAGATGCGTGTTTTGGTCGAAAGATCTTTCAAGATTACCTTTGTTTGGGTCCCATCTCACTGCTCAATCTACGGCAATGAGAAGGCAGACTCGCTGGCAAAGGTGGGCGCACAGGAAGGTGAGGTTTATGATAGACAATTCTCGAGCAACGAGTTTTTCCCATTAGTCCGTCAGAGTACTCTTCAAAGTTGGCAAAGGAATTGGACACACAATGAATTTGGACGGTGTCTATTTTCCATAGTTCCAAAAGTTTCTGGGCGAGCGTGGTTCAGAGGTGAGGACTTAAGTCGAGGCTTCATTCGCGTGATGTCGAGACTTATGTCCAATCACTATTCACTAAACGCACATCTGTACAGAATAAACCTTGTCGATAGCAACTTATGTAGGTGCGGAGCCGGTTATGATGACATCGATCACGTAGTTTGGTCCTGCTCGGAAAATGACGCCTCCAGAGAGCAATTATTGGATACCCTTGTGGCCTGAGGTAAACAACCCTTCAGGGAAGTTCGAGGTGTTTTGGGAGATCATGATGTTGTCTATATGCAGGCCATTAAAAGTTTTATTTGCACTTTTGACATTAAAATCTAATTACTTTGTTTTTTTCTTCTTTCTTCAAAGTTTTTTTGTTTAGTCTCTGCCTTTTTGTTCCGTAGAGCTCCATAGCTCTTGCCATCCGGAAGATGCTCCCAGTCGAACCATTCCTCGAGCATGACGACACGCCACATCGTCACTGACGCCAAATGCCCGGATGAGAAGCTGAAATTTCCTTATCCCAAATCCTAAGCCCCGTCCATCCTTAAACTTTGTAAACTAACCTCGAGTCACCACGAGTACGCTGGCTCCTTCCCCTCTCTTATTAACTGTATAATAAAATGATATTGATTGTATATATCACAAAGAACCATGGCTCCGTAAAGTGTTATACACGCCTGAGCCTACCAAATAAACGAACTTGAAAAAAAAACATTAACAATAAACTTTAAACAATAAGAAATCTATAAATGCCTTACATTTGCTTGAGTAAATAAGGGCTTAATAGTTAGTAACGAAGCAATTCTCAAAATGTATTTATTTAGGGGGAATGCACAGTGTTTTATTTCGTCATTTTCGCGATCGAAATTCAAAAACTCGAAAAGTGTTGATTTTGGATATAGGGTTTGTTCACAGAGTTTCAAGATATTTAGGAGCGCATCTTTCGATAAAAACAGTTTGATGATTAATCCCCCTAAAAGTGAGTTGAGAAAATTATTTTTCCACCAGAATGAGATAGACACGTAGTGTCTTCCACAAAGTTGTAGTAAATGTTAATACGAGCAACTTTGCTGAACATCCCGAGTTTCTATCTCTTATATATAACAAACTTAAGTCGTTTTATGTAAAAACCCTATTAAAATCTTTTTTTTCATTCTAACTCTTTCCAATGATCTTTCCCATTTTCCGTCTCTTCTACAAAGTTGTTAAACAAGCAAATTACATGTTTTTGCTGAACATTGTAACATTCCATCTCACATACAACAAAAGTTATCTTTAAATTATACATATTTTTAGAGGTATTTCCACTTGTGATTACTCCCTTAATTGCAAAAAGTCGCAAATTTCTTCACGATATGCTGAAAATCGCTTATTTCATTTTTATACTGACATTAAAAACTTTTGTCGACAAGAGTCTTCTCGAATGCTGTGTTAAAAACTTGTAAACCTATGAAAAATCATAATATTTGAATAACTTTTGTTTTATAAGAGATAGAAAGTTACAATGTTCAGCAAACACATGTAATTTTACTGGTTTGACAACTTTGTAGAAGAGACGGAAAATGTGAAAAATCATTAGAGTTAGTTTAAGTTAAAAGAATGATTTTAAGGGGATTTCCTCATAAACCATGTTAAGTTTGTTGTATCAATAATATAGAAACTAAGCTTCATCGCCGCATTTGTTATAACGTGAAATGCAAAGTGTGTAATACCAAAGGAAAAGTTGTTTCCAAATTCAACAAGATTTGTATTCGTTGTTCTCTTTGTCATCGCTTTCACACTTTCAATAAAATAGTTTAGTATCTTCTGGAAGCACCTTCCTTCGACTTCTTGGCTTTTGATAAAACGGGACTCAACGATATCAGTGATCAATGCGTCAGTTCCTCGTTTGTCCTAAAAATTACCTGCAGCAGATGTTTCTGATATTCATGAAAAATATAAATGTACACAGCACACATGCGAAGCGTTTCTATTTGATTAAAACAGCAGAAACTGCTGCAGGTAATTTTTAGGACAAACGAGGAACTGACGCATTGATCACTGATATCGTTGGATCCCGTTGAATCAAAAGCCAAGAAGTCGAAGGAAGGTGCTTCCAGAAGATACTAATCTATTTTATTGAAAGTGTGAAAGCGATGACAAAGAGAACAACGAATACAAATCCTGTTGAATTTGGAAACAGCTTTTCCTTTGGTATTACAAACTTTGCATTTCACGTTATAACAAATGCGGCGATGAAGCTTAGTTTCTATATTATTGATATTTGTTATATGAGTCAGTCTTAACATGAGTCAGTCTAAGCTAAGCTAAGCTAAGCTATTGATATAACAAACTTAACATGGTTTATGAGGAAATCCCCTTAAAATCATTCTTTTAACTTAAACTAACTCTAATGATTTTTCACATTTTCTGTCTCTTCTACAAAGTTGTCAAACCAGCAAAATTACATGTTTTTGTTGAACATTGTAACTTTCTATCTCTTATAAAACAAAAGTTATTCAAATATTATAATTTTTCATAGGTTTACAAGTTTTTAACACAGCATTCGAGAAGACTCTTGTCGACAAAAGTGTTCAATGTCAGTATAAAAATGAAATAAGCGATTTTCAGCATATCGTGAAGAAATTTGCGACTTTTTGCAATTAAGGGAGTAATCACAAGTGGAAATACCTTTAAAAATATGTATAATTTAAAGATAACTTTTGTTGTATGTGAGATGGAATGTTACAATGTTCAGCAAAAACATGTAATTTTGCTTGTTTAACAACTTTGTAGAAGAGACGGAAAATGGGAAAAATCATTGGAAAGAGTTAGAATGAAAAAAAAAAAATTAATGGGGTTTTTACATAAAACGACTTAAGTTTGTTATATATAAGAGATAGAAACTCGGGATGTTCAGCAAAGTAGCTCGTATTAACATTTACTACAACTTTGCGGAAGACACTACGTGTCCATCTCATTCTGGTGGAAAAATAATTTTCTCAACTCACTTTTAGGGGGATTAATCATCAAACTGTTTTTATCGAAAGATGCGCTCCTAAATGTCTTGAAACTTCTGTGAACAAACCCTATATCCAAAATCAACACTTTTCGAGTTTTTGAATTTCGATCGTAAAAATGACGAAATAAAACACTGTGGAATGGCGGCTTTGGCAGTTCTATTATTGGCAGGGTTTTTTTTATGACTGACTAGGCTCAAATTTGGCCTAAACATTCTTTGCATATCAAAGAATATTGTGGCCAAATTTCATAAAATTTGGTCGACAAAAACCCCCCTGCCAATAATAGAACAAAACCTGCCAAAGCCGTCTTTCCCCCTATTAGTTTTATTTCCAGAAATTTTTAATAAAAAAAACGCTAATAATCCTACACAGCATGGCAGTTGTAGTTTCCAATATCAATACCTATAATCAAGCCCCATAAATTTCACCTTAAAATAATACGTTACGTCTGTACAAGTCCTACGTCTAATTGCGGTTATGTTTAAAACATTACCCTTTGCTCGTTTTTTCTACTAAAATACATAACAAACAGACGTTACACAAACAGTTTTTTTTAACTTCATTACCGTGTTTTAGGATTTCCATTGGAATCCAAAGAACTTCTCGTTGAAATCGAATTTTTGAACGAAGAAGGGTCGTTTGGCAGAAAGACATTTGGCCGATTTCCAAATGTTGTTTGGCCAAATATGGCATTTGACCGAACAAACCATTTAGCCGAAGTTCATCTGGCCTAAAGTTATTTCGCCAAAAATGTCGTTGGGTCGAAAGGAACAATTCCTTTGGCTAAGAAAATCCTTTGGCTGAAAAAATCCGTTGGCCGAATAATTTAATTGGCCGAAATGGTCGTTTGACAGAAAGGATCTATTCGGCTAAATGATCTATTCGGCAAAATGACATTTTCGACCAAAACATTATTTCGACCAAACGGCAGTTTTAGTTGCTAGGGCAAACATCTTTGTTGGCTTAATTACATTTTCGGTCTAACAATTTTCAACCGGTTGTTGGGTTTCGGGACCGGTTTCGGACAATCGTTTACATTATTTCGCCAAAAAGAATTCGGCTTACCGTGTTATTCAACCAAGCGACATTCGAGCAAATGGCTTTTCGCTGAATGACTTTCTACCAAACGACAGGAAGGGTCATTTGGCCGAAAAGTGTTGGGCCAATACGACCGAAAATATCGTTTAGACATTAGTCGTTTGGCCAAATAGGTTATTTGACCGAAAATACTGTTTGCCGAAAAGGTCCTTTGGCCGAAATGGCCATCTGGCTCAATGACCACCAATTCGGCCAAAAGGCTCGTTCTGTCAAACGATCATTACGACCAAATGGCATTTTCGGCCTGTTAACTCATTCGATCAAACGACCATTTTGGCCAACAGCCTGTTAGTGACAACGGTTTTCCCGGTTTTCCCAAATGAAATTTTTGGTCAAACCGTTCTTCATTTAGAACCGTTACGCACGAAATTTCTTTTCGTCGAATGATTTTCAGCCAAATGATGCATTCCCATTTTTTTAGTAATTTTCTGAAGAATTTTCGAAAAATTTCCTATGAGCAAAACAAAGAATGTCCCTTTGAAATCCAAAGAAATTTGTTCAAAATTCCGAAAAATAAAACAGCTTTTCGTAAAAATTTAAAAACTGAGTGTTTAAATTCTAAAAAGGTTTAGTGGAAATTCCGGAAAATTCCTCGTGGAAATTTTGAAAAATTTTCTGTACAAGATTCTTCTTGTACGATTGAAAGAACCTTTTGATAGAAGGCCCGGAGACCCATAGTGTTATATACCGATCGACTCAGTTCAACGAATCGAGGTGATGTCTGTATGTGTGTATGTGTACAACATTTTTTGGAACTTAGCATTACCCGATTTACTCGCAACAAGTTGCATTCGACGGGGAATGCTGTCCCATTGTTTGCTATTGAAAATTGGCCCGATCGGACATTGCATTTCGGAATTATTGAAAAACATTGTTTTTTCCCAAAGGTCCCCCCTTGGAAAAAAAATTCAAAATTGAAAAAAAGAAATCTCTAGAATGGTGGGAATGCATAGTAATTAATGCAAAAACATGCTAAATGATATATAAAACATGCAAATATGCTAATTCGATTCTGTTGTAATCACTTTTTCCTCTTTTGTTGAAATCATCATATTGTCAATAAAGTAGTTTCGCAGAAATTTCGTAAGTAAAAACAACCATGAATATTGTTGTTCTGATGTATTATTTGCAGAGTTCGTACTTTTCGTTTCGGTGAGACAAAAAAAGCGATTTTCAGGCCGAAGGAGAATCTTTTTGGCAGTCTGTGGCGAAAAACATCTTTCACTTGCTCTTTTTTCTCTAGAGCAGGCCTGAAAAATAAACGAAAATCTACTTGATTCTTTTTTCGTTTTATCATTCTTACGCCTCACTCATTTTTCGCGAAAATTTTTAGTGTGAGTTTATAAAAGAAATTAAGGCCGAAATGGGATTCGAACCTAGAACCTCACTCTAGCCATACCTCCACGTTGACTGCTTGCAAAAAGGCTACTCTTGTTTGCATTGGTGAAGGCCCGACAAATACAAAATATGTGAGGAAACAAGCAAATCAACTTTTCACGGCTCTAACAGTAAGGGACAAAATTTAATTTTAATTCTTGATAGCTAACTCTCATAAGTTCTTTTTTCTTTCCCGCAAAATTATTTCTCGGTGAAAATCTGCGCGACTGAGCATCCTCTGCTGTTGGGAATGAGTGAACATTGCGATCCCTGATTATTTGACAGTCATAGCTTAAAAGCAAGGTTAAAACAATTATATACGAGAGTTAAATCAACTAGAATGTGTCTTGTCTGTTGGTGTAATTAAAGAAACAAACCAGTGAACTATCGCGTATTCACCGTATGGTTGATTCAATCCTATTTGTGATTGTATCAACAATAAATATTGTTATTGTTGCAGGTAGATTCTAATACATTTTTCTCCGTGTAGAAATTGGAAAAAAACAACTCTGAAGAATTTTCCGTGAAAAATCCGGAGCATCATGTAGAAATTTGGATCAATTTCTCGTAGAAAATCTGAAGATTTTTTCACTAATAATTTTCCTAATGAATTCTAAGGAGCTTCCCTTGGAAATTCCAAAGAATTTTCGAAACTTCAAAGTGAAAAATTCGAAAATAATTTCCAAATGAATATTTTGGAAAAACTTAGTGAGTTTTGTGGAGAAATTCCTCAGACTTTTCCCGTGAAATTCTAAAGATTTTTTCGCTAATGCCTTAAAAATATGAAAAAATGCGAAAAAATACTTGAAAAAAAATGAATGTAATGTGCCACGGAGATTCGCGCCGCCGCCGCAACCGCCGGTTAAAATGGCTCCCGGCATGACGCCGAAAACGCCGCCGCCGCCGACGATTTTCGGACCGGCGCACCCCTCTATACTCAATTATAACACACGTTATTTTAAATAACAACTATTGATAGAATTTAGAGTTATAGATTTGTTATACATTCCTGATCGGGTAGCATGGCAAAACAAAATCATAACATAATTATAACAGCATCAGATATTTATATAAATTACTTATGACGTTTTTCTTTTGACATTTTTTTGTAACAAAATTACATCAGCATTAGTTATGTTTCAAGGTTCTGTTAGAAATTGTAATTATTTTAAGAATTTCCTGAACTAAGCTTATAAGAGCCTATATTAGGAAAACTGTTGAAATCAGTAACACAACATTATATAAATTTGTTATTCTCTTCTGCGTGGGTATAAAAATCTCTAATTTTCAAGAAGTATTAATTATAAAACATCTAGCATCTCGATATATTATTCGTCGAAATCATTACAATTGAAAATAGAGGAATACTGTAAAAATAAATTAATTCGATACTTACATCAAATATATAGCCTTTACTCGTACTTAGTGTACGAGAAAGGCAAAAAATGACGCAGAATGTAATTTCAAATTTGACGAGGAAGAGAAAAAAATAATGAATCATGCTAATACTGATGACGAGATTTCATGTCATAATAAAATTAATTCAATTTGCACGTCGTGTCGTGAAAAAAGTAAGACTTATTTTTATGTCTTTACGTAAATTTTGTTCTTGCGTGCTTGCTGTCATGTAATTTTAAGAACCTGCGTAAATGTGCGTCGATCCAGCCGTTTCCTCTATGTAGATGCACATCAGATGCAATTATATGTACATGCATTTTCCGAAGTGTGTATAGGCCTTCCCTTTTTAGTTCAAGGAGGGATTAATCCCTGTCCCAACTAATGGTGCAACTAAAGGATACAAAAAGTCGTCGGATTCTACGGGGCACCCCCCAGGATTTTGCCTCTGGGAAAGAAAATCATTCTCTGAAAATTTCAGCCTGATCAATTATTGCATAAGCTGGCGCAATTGATTTGAAGTTAATATGGGGGTTTCAGCCAAACCAAAATATATGGGAAAATACTCCTCTGTTACTATTTCATACAGGAAATTGAATGGAAGAGCCCGATTGAGCCCAGATTTGCAGGAAATGAAGTTAACATGCCAATGAACAATTCCACATAAAATTCTACTATGATTAAATAAACTTTAAATTAGTTTTTAGCTGATTTATTTGGAGTTTGGTTGAGCACTTTGAAATTTATTAATTGCCATGAAAACAAGCGCATGTAATCGAAGGTAGCTGCGATCCCAAGTAACATTTTAAGTTTTATAACACTCTTGAAGACCATAATTTACTCTACAGGAGTTTTATAAAACCAGTATAAAACCAAAATGTTACTATGTGTTGTGGCGCGCGTGCAGTTACTTATGTTTCAGTACGCGCGAAACAACGCATCGCAGGCACCTTTGATTGCATGCGTATGTTCTCATGGCAATTAATGAATTTCAAAGTGCTCAACCCAACTCCAAATAAATCAGCGAAAAACTGATTTAGTTTATTTAGTAATAGTAGAATTTTATGTCGAATTGTTCATGGGAATTTCAACTTCATTTCCTGCAAATCTGGGTTCAATCGGGGTCTTCCATCCCATTTCCGGTACGAAATAGTAACAGCGGTGTATTTTCCCATATATTTCGGCTGAAGCCCCCATATTAACCTCAAATCAATTGCGCCAGCTTATGCAATAACCGATCAGGCTGAAATTTTCAGAGAATGATTTTCTTACCCAAAGGCAAAATCCTGGGGGGTGCTCCGAAGAATTCGACGACTATTTTTTCTCCCCATACTAGGCCGGGACAGTCTAATGATCATGCAAACAAAAATTAAATCTTTGAATTTCAAGTATAAGTATTTTTCAGCATTGGTACTAAAGCACTTTAATGCATACGATTTGTTTTTATGTCAAAAGAAAATCAATATTGTCAACAACTATTTTAATCAACATATTCGAAGCTAACGAAACATGCATTTTGTTGCAACCTTCAAAGCAAATAAATAAAGTTGTTGAGGAAATCGGGAAAGTTTTACGGGCAGTAAGAGCATATGGTTAGTGTGGAATCGATCGATAATGTCCAGAGCAGAGCCAAATTTCGATATTTCCAACAACGTACGTCAATAGCAACTTTCAACGTATATTACGAGCGATTCACACCATAAACCGGAAATCTACCACCACTAATGGACAATCCTCATCAAATTAAATTTAGCTCAACTAATTAAATTGTAACAGAATGACTCCTGATAGCCGCTCATCGCCATGAGAAATTATGCAAAAACCAGTTCCACCGCAATCGCTTCCAATTTCCTGGGGCTTACATTAAACCAATTTATATGTAGGCCGACAGTATCTCTGTATCTCCCCCATGTAATTACCGTGCTGTATCGGTCCTGCTGTAAATCCAGAAACGTCCTTTAAATATGTATGATCTGACCTGATGTTTCCAGAGGCATTGTCCTTCCATTCCTGATTTACATTCGACCATGAGCCGAAAATTAAATGTTTTCAAATCGTTTGCCGGACGGAATGGTTCTCTGAAACGACAGTTGCAGATGCAGCAACTGGATTCCCAGCATGGCTCCACAATAGAAACATGAATTATGTAAATGTAACCCGTCTCCCGGAAAGGGAGTTAATGGCAGGTACTGGGACCAGTCTATCTTGCTTGGCATAAATCTCTACATTAATGTGGCCGGAAACGAGTGAAATATTATAAGCACACAGCGCAGTGCTGCCATTTTAATGGTATAGTGGAAAAATGTCATTTCTCTGTATAAATAGTAACTACCATAGTGTGGAAAATTTTTGCGCTTTTCCCATTACCCAGAAGTTTATGGCTGGATTGGATGTGTGGGAAGTTGAGAAACTGACAGGGACACAGCTGGAACGATGGCGATGATGAATAATTAATTGAATAAAAACAGAAAGTAGCACCATCACGTTGGCATTGGTTGGACGCTGCTGTCGCCGTTGCATACCGGGGTCGGATCGTTATGTACCGACATATCAGTATACTTACCGGGAGATATTTAAGGGCAAAAGTGCATCACAATATGGGATATTCTGCTGAAAGGCTGTATTTTCATTCCAAAAACAAACTTTCCATAGAAGCATCAGAGAATCAGATTGATTATGCCATACGCTTTGAATAGGCGTGCGAATAAACCTATGCTCTTTTTCAACCGGACATAGTTTTTATGCTCATAACCTTGAACGATCATACATTTGTTCAACTACCTACTCGATATACATACCTACTCTATGCTTACTATTTACTGGAAGTGGTCGCAAACGAGAAACGTGATGAAAATGTTATTTCAATTAACAAAAGTTGATAACGTTATTACAAGTAATGCAGTAGTACCATTAGGTGGATCATTAAAGACTTTTTAAATGTATTTGCCGAGGTAAGCTGCTGAGGTTTTTATTCGTTGAGCATATAATGGTGTTTCGAAATAATTTAATGAGAGTGTTGCATTTTAATTGCATGGACTTATAATCGCAATTTGGTTCGGTGAAAATCAAAATGTATGCATGCCTTTGATCATAAAATATGCCTGTTTTAAATATCGTCCAATTATTCTGGAGGATGTTCTGCATTAAAGGAGATGTGTTAATTGAAAGATAAGAATTCAACTCTCGGACAAAATTATATTTTGAGCCATATTGTTGTCTTTTAAATAACTTCAAACAGATAAATTGCTTTTCAAGATCCTCATAATGAAATTGAATAGAGGCAACTTAAATTTCATGGCAGCCATCATATTCCAGATTTATAACAGTGGAGGTCTCCAGTTAGCCTTGCAAGCATTTCCAATTTGGGTTTCCAAAAAACTAATATTCGAACAAAGTAAATCAAGTAAATTTGTATGGATTTGCGTTAAATATTTGTTTTCCCTTCTGAACGCAAATACATACAGTGACCGGCATAATAAAAAGCCCACTCGCCGTTTTTCATACAAAATGGTCAACTTTGGAGATCTAGATCTCGATTGCGTGTGAACCAATTTTGACCAGAGCTCAGATATAACTTGAATTTTACCACACCTGAGTTTCGACTATATTGATTCATAGGGTAAAAAATTATTGCGGTAATACCAAAATGATTTTTTTGGCAAAAATTTATTTTTTAAATATCTGGTGGCTGGGTAGGTTGGCCAAGTTTGTCGTTCTTCTTTTTATTGGCATTACACCCCCCACATTTCACCCCGCTCAATGTGCATTCAATATTTTCACAGTTATTAAACGCAAGGTTTCTAATCCAAGTTACCATTTTTTGCATTCGTATATCATGAGGCCAACACGATGATACTTTCAAGCCCAGGGAATTCGAGACAATTTCCAAACGGAAAATTGCCTAGACCGGCACCGAGAATCGAATCCAGCCATCCTCAACATGGTCTTGCTTTATAGAAGCGTATCTAAGGCCAAGTTTGTTAAAAACATCAATGAATCAATCGAAAAGTTTTAGAAGTGGAAAAGATGAGGGGGAATATTTCCGGTCGTAGTCCACCCTGAGTAATTTTTGACACTTGATAGATACGACAAATCTAAGCAATGTCAAACTAACAGTTTAACAGCATACATAAATAATCAGGGTCAATATCGAAGCGTTCATACACTCCAAATAATCTAAACGTTGTTTCTACCTGAATTTTCAGGTACATTTTACGTGCACACGTAGCTGCAAATGCTTCAGAAAATTCAGGTGAAACTTACGTGTCCGGTGAATTCTATCCAAAACTCAGGTAGAACTTACCTGATTTTCACGTAGAATAAGAATTCTATCAAAAAATCAGGTAAAAGTTACGTGAATTTCAGGTGGAAAAAATCTACGTACTTTTTCAGGTGGAAACAACGTGCAGATTTTTTTGGGTGTACGCATATGGCTTCTTGTTGCAGGCAAAAACAAAAAAATCGTTAAAATTTGTTTGTGTTTCAAAATTGAGTTATTTTTCAATTGTGATAAATCGAAGCAAATTATTGGAAAAAGGTAAGTGTTAGACTTTCTCATCTAGTAAGGGCCAATTTCTTCACCTGCACTTATAAATTAAACGAGGTTTAAACAATTTTTAAACTTGGTTTAGTATTTTTTCGATTTCTTCACCCTCACTCAACTACTAAACGTGGCTTATCAAACGTCACGTTTAAGATAAGCGAGGTTCAATTTAAACGATGGTTTGACATCGCTTAAGAGCGCTAAGCGCAGAAGATTGTAGAATTTGACAATTATATTTTAATTATTCTGGAAGGTATCAAAAAGTACAAATTTTAAAATGAACTCACGACGCCAGCACATTTGGGATCGCCCTCGTTGGAGATATTTCGAAAGTGATAGTGAAGATGAGGAAGATATTATTGGCTTACAATTAGCACGTCGTCAGTATAAAATGCGCACTCGTATAAGTTTTGATACCTGGGATGATCAGGATTTTTTATGAGATTTCGCCTTCAAAAAAGTACCGTCGCAATGGTCTTGGAAATAATTCGTCCTAGCTTTGAAGTTGATGAAACAAGGTGAGTTTCCATGTTATATGACCACAGATTTCATAATATTTAATTTAATCTGATTGAATTTCTAACATATAGCTCACGGCACATTCACCCGATGGTGCAACTATTGATAACACTTCGGTTTTATGCACTGGGATCTATGCAGATAGCTATTGCCGATTTTGCTGGAGTATGTGTTTCGTCCGTTTGCCGCATTATTCAGCGTGTTTCGTTGACATTAGCTGAACAACGTCAGCGCTTCATTCAGATGCCAAGCACCCAAAGTCAATTACTCGCTGCAAGTCGCGATTTTTACAGCATTGCTAAATTTCCTCGAACTATTGGTGCGATTGATTGTACACATGTCAAGATACAATCACCCGGAGGTGAGAATTATCGAAATCGCAAATCATGGTTCTCACTAAATGTACAAACAGTGAGTTCAGCAAATCTAAAAGTTTTGAATATAGTTGCAAGATGGCCAGGAGCATCGCACGACCAGCACATTTTTAATAACTCAACTTTAAAAATGCAACTTGAACGAGGTGATTATGGACATTTCATACTTGTCGGTGATTCCGGATATCGTAACACCAAATACTTGGCCACACCTTTCCTTCGATGTGAATCACCAACTGAAGATCTGTACAACGAAAGTCAAATTCGTACCCGAAATGTCGTGGAACGGTCATATGGCGTGCTGAAGCGTAGATTTCCAGTTTTATCTTTGGATATGCGTGTTAGAATATCTACAGTTCAACTAATTATTGTAGCTTGTGCGGTATTGCATAACATAGCAACTGATGCGAAGGAATCTGAACCACCTGAAGAAATCGAAGGTTTTGAGGAAATGTTGACCGCGACTATTGTTCCGGATTGCCCAAACATGGAGAGAAGCGCAACAGGTTGTGTTCGTGAACATTTAGTTCGACAATATTTTTCTCAACTTTAAACCCATTATGACATACCTAAGTTCCTCAGTTGCTTTAAATAAAAAGGCCAAGAGCTACAGTAAAACAAAATTTATGTACACTTCCTAAAGTTCATCAGTAGAGTATACGATAACCTCAACGATAACATCGATAACGTTTTTTATGAATTGTCGGTTCCGAGTTAGTCTTAAATGTGTCGTACGATAACTCTTTTTGCATGGTACGAATAAACTTCTAATGAATCTTCACTGGCCATTTGACTAGACTTATTTCTCGTCATTTATAGAAAATCATCACCTTACAAAAAAACGAATTTCGGGGTTTCGGGAGTGGCCCTGGTCAATGAGTTCTACCGGCATTTACATAATTATCAGAATTTATTCGTCAGAAATCGTGGAGAGCAGTTGCATGACACGTTTTAAAAACACATGATTTTCCCGTTAGTGCAGGTAGCGCGTGAATTAGGTACCTACTCGTCAAAACCTTATTTGTTATTAAATAACACAAATTTTGTGATATTTTGTTGATAAAAGTAAAACGGAAATCATTTCATATCAATGAATTATTAGCAGTGGCTGGTTTCCTATCCGCCGCTGCCAGCATCCAGGCGCTATCGTATATGCGTAAATAGCCAGCATTAGTTAACCGCCAAAAAATTGTACGGCGAAAGACATTTAACGCGGATTTTCTCAACAGTGGGAACTTTTTCGAGAAAAATATTTGGTACCAGTTATGTAGGAAGGTATCTGCTACTACGCTTAACAAATACTTTTTCGATAAATACTGATTTCAAAAGTTAACTTATAGTGTGCCGCTGTTAACACTCTCAATATGGGTGATTCATTCATACATGTATGTATACATTTGTTGAAGGATATCCTAATGAGATTAATGAAATCTGCTAAACGAAAGCATGGGCTGAATAGTAGGTAATTTTTTGAAGGCGCTTGGTGCGATTTGGCAGAACCCCGGCCATTTGTAGAAAATCATTGAAGCCATTCAAAACCAATTTTTCAACCCTAAACCGATTTTCTTCGACATTCGACAGCTTGCCTAGTTGATAACTCGGTTGATGACTACCAAATTTCCATACAAGTGATCATTACGTTCAAAAGTTATTAAGAAAATAATGGTTCAAACCATAAAGGTTGATGTATTAGCTTATTGAGAGAAGGGCAATATCCCTAGGAAACAAAAAAGGCGAGTGGGTAACATTCTCGGCTCCCTGGGCATAGTGTACCCATTATACCTGCCGCACAAGATATATACTTTACTTATGCAATGGCGGCATAGAAACGCTTTCAATTAATAGCTGTCAGGGTTCGTACTTTTCCTTTCGAAGAGACGAAAACAAGCGATTTTCGGATCGGAGGAGAATCTTTTTTCGGAGTTTTTAGTGAATAACTTCTTTCTCTCATCCCTCTTTTCTCTGGAGTGAACCTATAGAAGATAAGCGAAAATCATGCCTACTTGATGAATTTTTTTTTCGTTCATCACTTTTACGCGTCACTCACTTTTCGCGAAAATTTTCGGTAAGCAAATACAAAAGTTTTATAACCGCAACGGGATTCGAACCTAGAACATAAACAAAAATGACGATGGCTGCAGTTACCATAGCCATAGCACCACATCGACTGAATGTAAGGATTAGGTTGTTTGTTCCATAAAGGCTACTCTTTTTGCAATTGGTGATGGCACGTACAGGAAGAAAGGGGTGAGAAAACGACCAAATCAACTTTTCGCGGCACTGGCAGTGAAGGAGAAATGGTTATCTCTCATCAAACCTTTTTTCTTTTCCCACAACACAATTTCTCGGCAAAAATCCATGTGAGGAAGCAATCTCTGTTCGTAAGAATGAGCGAGAATTACGATCCCTGATAGCTGTAAAATTGCTTTAGAACATAAAGTTGAGAAGCTGCTTAAGTTCCAGTGCGATTGTAGAGCCATTGAAGAAGAAAAATGATGCCCTGAAGCATCTGATGCTCGAAAATTTCATCAGTTTTTTTGCTATTCAGAAGTAAAGTGAACAAATCATAAAAATGCAGTAAAATACAGTGAAATTTCAGAATAAAAATCTATTGTAACTCTTTAACTTCATTTATATATTCAACATGTGGAATAATATACATATAATAGTTTTATTCACTCTCTGATCCAGAGCTATTATTCTGGTTTCCTGGGTTCTGATAATTGGTGACTCCCAGAAGCTTCATACGCACAGCATGTTCTTCCCGCATATGCTGGTAACGCAGCTGCTGTGTTTGAAGTTTCATTTTGTTGGTCTTGTATCCAATATGCGTCGTTTCAAGCTCTACTTTTTTTCTCTGAACTTCGAGACGATGGAGCTCTTCCATCATCTCCTGGTCACGCTACAACAACTTCTTTTTAAGTTCCGACTCAACCGTCGTCACCTGTCGTGAGGCTTGACGCTTCTTGCGTGTTTTTAATGCATCGCTCGTGGGCTTTCTCAACATCGCAGGGCTGTAGTTTTCCCACTTTTCTCGTCCATTCAAAATTTGGCTCGGTCCGGGGATTGCGCCTTGGTCATCACCAGGTGGAATAACGAGCGACTTCTCAGGGGATTCGTGAGATACGGCTTCCTGTTCTCCACTGATATGCTCGTCTTCCAAATATTCCACCACAAATGCATCGCTCGTATTCACTTCGGGCACCAGTATGTCTTCAATGTGCTTATCAGCGTCCACATTTAGAGCTTCGCCTCGACCGTCGTCATCGTCATCGCACAAGGAAGGAAGTCCATCTTCAGTCAGCGCAATCACATCGCGAAGCTCTGCCATCGCCTCTGATTTTGGACACCATTCATCAGGACCTCTACCACCTCCGGTGGCCTTACGTGACATTTTTTCTTTCGAAGCATTTTGGCGGATATATTTTTTAATATTCTCATATTTTTTCCGAAGTACCGCTGCAGTGCGAACCTAAAAAAATATTTTTGAACTGATTTGCATGCCTTCATTTACGGTACCCTAAAAAACCGCAACAACTCACAAAGTTTTAAAATTCAACTATTTCACTCACCGTGTTAAGGCAGTTAGCATTAAACTCGGAACAGATATCGTTCCATGCTTTAGATTTATCTTCGTTTCTTTGTGCGTCACTAGCCTTGCACTCGATTATGTACTTCCGGCTCAATGCGAGCCATACCAGTAGTTCTTCCTCCGCTTCCGAAAAATTTGCCGAACGGATTCGCTTTTTCTGTTCACAATTCGCTGCCATTTTTTCACTTTTAAAATTCTAACGCAAAATTTAATGCACCAACAACAACAAAACAAAAGGCTGAGATTGACGTTTCAATTGGAAAGTAATGGAAAGATATTGGAAAATTAGGTCAACGCAACTTACGTTAAGCGACCGCCTCCAACCATTAAGCGCGCGTGAAGAAATCAAAATTTTAGGCTCGGCTTAAAAGTGACGTTTAAATATAAGCAAAGCTTACGATAGACCAGGTTTATCGCGCTAAGCGGGGCTGGTGAAGAAATCGGCCCTAAGTGTACTATATCACACTTAAAATAAATAGCCGAATTCGGTAAAATTTTACCGAAATCTCAACAGCAGAACTGTTCGGTGAATAATTTAACTGATTTTTGGTGATTTCGACAGTTAAACAATGGAAATAAATTACAAAAAATCTGTAAAATAATTACCGAACAGATCTGCTGTTGAGATTTCGGTAAAATTGACCGAATACTGTGAAATGAGTTAAGTGTGTATGATGTGATACCAGATTCCAGTGAAATGTTTGTGTCGTACAAATTGCTGAACAAAAGAAAAATGTCCATCATTCCTTGTAGTCGGCTACTAAATGTACACAGTTAAAAACTCTGGAAGTTGCACGCCATAGAAATATTTTAACCCTTGTTTTCTTGCGGGGGAATTCCTGGAGGAATTTCCGGAGGAATTCCTGGAGGAACTTGCGGAGGAATTCCTGGAGGATTTCCTCCGGAGTTTCCTCCAAGGATTTCTTCGGAATTTCCTCCAAGGGTTCCTTCGGAACTTCCTCCAAGGATTCCTTCGAGAGTTCCTCCAAGAATTCCTTCGGAACTTCATCCAGGAATTCCTTTGGAGGTTCCTCCAAGAATTCATTCGGAAGTTCCTCCAGATTGCTCCGGAAAATTCCTCACGAAGTTCCTTCAGGGATGTCTTCGGAAGTTCCTCCAGGAATTCTTTCGAAAGTTCCGCCAGGAATTCAATCGGAAGTTCCTCCAGGAGTTCCTTCGAAGGTTCCTCCAGGAATTCCTTTGTAGGTTCTTCTAGGAATGCCTTCGGAAGTTCCATCAGGAATTCCTTTGAAGGTTCTTCCAGGAATGCCTTCGGAAGTTCCTCGAGGAATTCCTTCGAAAGTTCCTCCAGGTATTCCTTCGGAAGTTTCTCAAGGGATTGCTTTGAAGATTCCTCCAGGAATTCCTTCGAAGGTTCCTCCCGGAATTCCTTCGGAAGTTCCTCCAAGAACTCCTTTGGAAATTCGTCTAGGAATTCCTTCGGAAGTTCCTCCAGGAAACTCCTTCTGAAGTTCCTCAAGGAACTCCTTAGGAAGTTCCTCCAGGAATTCCTTCGAAGGTTCCTCCCAGAATTCCTTCGGAAGTTCCTTCAAGAATTCCTTTGGAAATTCGTCCAGGAATTCCTTCGGAAGTTCCTCCAGGAGCTCCTTCGGAAGTTCCTCCAAGAAATCCTTGGGAAGTACATCCAAGAATTCCTTAAGAAGTTTCTCCAGGAATTCCCTGGGAAGTTCTTCCAGGAATTCCTCCGGAAGTTCCTCCAGAAATTCCTACGGAAGTTCCTCCAGGAATTCCCTAGGAAGTTCCTCCAGGAATTCCTTCAAGAATTCCTTCGGAAGCTCCTCCAGGAACTCCTTTGAAAGTTCCTCCAGGAATTCCTTCGGAAGTTCCTCCAGGATTTCCTTCGAGGGTTTATCCAGGCATTCCTTCGACGGTTCCTCCCGGAATTCCTTCGGAAGATACTCCAAGACTTCCTTCGAAAGTTCCACCAGTAATTCCTTCGAAAGTTCATCCAGGAATTCCTTTGAAAGTTCCTCCATGAATTCCTTCGGAAGTTCCTCCAGGAATTTCTTCGAAGGTTCCTCCAGGAATCCCTTCGAAGGTTTCTCCAGGAATTCCTTCGAAGGTTCGTTCAAGAATTCCTTCAAAGGTTCCTCCAGTCATTCCTTCGAAGGTTCCTACAGGAATTCCTTTGAAGGTTCCTCCAGAATTCCTCCAGAAATTATTCCAGGAATTTCCTCGAAGGTTCCTCCGGAATTCCTTCGGAAGTTCCTCCAGGAATTCCTTCGGAAGTTCCTCCAGGAATTTCTTCGAAGGTTTCTCCAGGAATTCCTTCGGAAGTTTCTCCAGGAATTCCTTCGAAAGTTCCTCCCGGAGTTCTACGATGGTTCCTCCAGGAATTTCTTCGAAGGTTTCTCCAGGAATTCTTTCGAAGGTTCCTCCAGGAATTCCTTCGGAAGTTCCTCCAGGAATTATTCCGGAAGTTCCTCCAGTAATTCCTTCGAAAGTTCCTCCAGGAATTCCTACGAAAGTTCCTCCAGGAATTCCTTCGAAAGTTCCTCCAGGAATTCCTTCGGAAGTTTCTCCAGGAATTCCTTCGAAGGCTCCTCCCAGAATTTCTTCAGAAGTTCCTCCAGTAATTCCTTCTAAAGTTCCAGGAATTCCTCCAAGAGTTCCGCAGGAAATTCCTCCAGGAGTTCCTCCGGAAGTTCCTTCACAAATTCCTCCGGAAGTTCCTCCAGGAATTCCTCCGAAAAAACTTCTAGATTCCTTCGGAAGATTCTCCAGTTATTCCTTCGGAAATTTCTTCAAGGATTCCTTCGGATGTTCCTCCAGGAATTCCTTCGGGAATTCTTCAAAGAGTTCCTCCGGATTCCTTCGGAAGTTCTTCAAAGAATTCCTTCGGAATTTCCTCAAGGAATTCCTTAGGAAGTTCCTCCAAGAATTCCGGGAGGAAGTTCCTCCTGGAATTCCTCCGTAAGTTCCTTCAGGGGATTCCTCGAACAATTTCTGAAGCAACTTCCGAAGATACTTCTGAAAGAAGCGCTGTAGGAAATTCCGAAGGAATTTACGGTGGCGCTTTCGAAGAAATTGCTGGAGAAACTTCCAAATGAATTCCTGGAGGAACTTAATGTAGAATATCTGGAGGACTTCCGGAGTACTTTAATTTCTTCTTTATTTATCGCAATTAAGTACAACAAAACGGAGCTTCCAGAGAACTTTTTTGAGGATTTTTCGGAAGATTCCTGAGAAATTCCTGGAGGGATTTCCGAAGAAATTTCTGGAGTAACTTCCAAAGGAATTCCTGAAGTTCTTTCCGGAGGAACATCCGGAGCAATTTCAGCAAAAACTTCCGAAGAAATTTCTTGATGAATCTCCGGTGCGATTTCTGAAGAAACTTTCGAAGATATTTGTTGTGAATCTTCTGGAGAAATTTGTGATGCAACACTACGGAGGAACTTCCAGGCGGTTCAAAACATCAAATAATAGTATTCCTACTGTTCTGTAGCAGTCACCCAATCAACTATTGAATGTATTTGAAAGTTTTATTTTTCTTTTTATGTCTTTATTATCGAGACTTTCAGCCCAAGGCACTTATTTGAAAGTTTATTTTAATAATTGAAATTAAATCGTCTCTAGAAATAATTGAAATCATCTTTTAAAATTATCAGAATTCCTTTAAAACTTGAAACGTCATATGAAACCTGTCCGGCAAATCCGCATTCATTGCGTTTTGTAACAGTGGCAATGATGCGGAATTTGCTAGTACAAACCGCTTGCCGTTGTCGTTCTGTTGCCGCACTCCATTGCGTTTCCCCCTTAAGGGCCACACACAACAGATACGTTTCCGTACGTTTTAACAGTTTTCCCATTGTAAAACTGTAAACCTAATATTCCATTACAGTCACTATGAGCCTTGAATGAGCTTTAAAGCCTTTTTACCAAAGCCACTCGGCCAACCTGCCTTAGTCTTCCCTACTAAACTTTCCGATTTTTTGGGGTGACGTTTTTGCTCCTTTCTGCTCAACAAGATCATATGTAGTTTCTTAAACAAAAAAATTCTCATATTTCGCAGTTTTACGGTTAAAATAATTTTGCTATGAAATTTGATGTTCTCAAAAGGACATTTTTAGTCGGAAGAAGTTCAGGATGACGCTGAATAAAAAAGAAAAACGTGTCCTCTCAGAGGATGTCATCTGGTAAATCTACTTACAAACAGGTGCTGCAATTTCTAGGCATTGACCTGCTGTCACTTCAAACTTCTACCGACTCCTTTTATGTCAATATTAAAGCTCCACAATTAAAGCTGCCCTTCCGATCCGAGTCTGTAAAGCGAAAAAAAAAAAACGGGAAATCCCTCTCGTGCTTTCGTTGCTGGTGAAAAGAAAATCCTTTCCAAATACGAAGGACTTATTTTCTTCATATAAGCATTTACCACACTTCAGTAACATAAAGCAGATTTTCATCATTCTCCACCATAGGTAAGTGGTTTTAAATATATTTGCATCATAAAAAAAGGAATGTTTTGTTTGAGCTAAAGCTTGGTTTTATTAGATTGATATTCAATCATTTCCTTGTTAAATGTTAAATCTCTCAATAAAAAAATACTTGAATAAAATGGAAAAATGCGGTTTCTAAACATTGACCTGTTTTTGTAGTCTGGTCAAATTTATGTCGATTCCCTTTATTTCAATATTCAATCTGTACCGCCTATTCCACCATTAAAGCTGGCCACCTGAGTCCGTCCCTACAGCGAATAAAAGAAACGAAAAGACTTTCTGTATTTATTGGTGTTGACTTTAACGAGCAGCATTCTTTCGCTGCTGGTAGAAGAAACAAATCCTTTCCGAATTCGAGAGATTTTATCATACAAGCATTGATACTTTTCGGTAACATGAAGTGGATTTTCGTCATACCCCAACATAGAGAAGTGCTTTGGGGTCGCTTCGTTAAATAAGGAATGTTTTGCTTGAATGGATACGAATTTTTACGAGATTGGCATTTGTAACTTGTTTTAAGTTCGTCATCTTCAAAACATTTATAAGGTTTTATCGATTATTTTACTAATGACAGTAATCTGCTGCTTCCGACAATTAAACCCCATGTCTGGATCCACTCGGGACATCAAAAGTATCGTTTATGCGTCGTGTCGTTCCAGCTTATAATTCATTACATCAAAGCGTTGTGTCTAAAACATAATTCCCACTCTTTCAAAGCCAATCTTAATTGCCATCAACATTCATTCGATAATTGTTTCAGAAAACCTAAACCAATTCTCCCAGCAACAAGTCTAACACCGGTTGAAGCGCCTGAAGCAGCCAATAAATCTCGGTATGATCTTTCAACCCCCTCTCACTGGCAAATTCATCGTGTGCAAAAGGATCCGAAACTTCTAAACCGGATATTGTTTTACCTCAGAGAGTTTAATCAAAACTTTCCCCAACTGATTTTCAAGTGCCTCGCTTTAAAATGGAAATATTTAGCTTGGATAAAGTTACAGCTTGGTTGTTTGATGACCAATTTGTTGAAATGCTGCAGCACAAAGGCTTAGAATTGCAATACCTTTTTGAAAACAAACGTAAGTATTTTTAATTTAAAAAGATATGCTCAAAATTCCCTTAGGAATCCCCTCTTTTTACATTTGATTGTTTTACTGAAACGCCTCACCAAAAATTTCATGAACCATCAATCCTGTATTTGGGTCATCAATCATTCTACTCCTGTTTGGAACCAACGATAAGATACACTCTTCGCCATGATAAAATTGATGGCTCCCTAATGAACAAATTGCCATTTTTCTTATACTACGACCGTAGATGCGATGAAAGAGTCCACTGTCCTGCATCCGTAATCGCAAAAAAGGAAACGAATAATGATGTTGGATGTCGGACTATCTACTTACTATCTAGTGGATGCTACATTTTGGGCACGTAATCATGATGAAGAGTTTTCCAAGAATTACATGAAATTTTCTTTTCTGAATTTCTTAGCTTGTCACATAATTTATCATATGCCCTCAAATAAGAATTTTCTGGGTTCACTGCCGAGGGAAAAAAATAAATTATTGTGTCCATCACATCAATTATATGAAGATCAAGCCATGCCATTATTATAAAGAAAATCATCAGTAGAATTTGCGCGACATCTAGATATACATTGGAGAATTTTTTAATTATTTTTTCCTTTTTAACAATGTTGCTTCTCTAGACACGAGGCACTGGATAGAATCTCCAGTTCTTCATACACATAATAAATAAAAATTGTCCAATCATGCTTTCACTCGACAATGATAAAAATAATTAGTTCCGTTTCCCATGTTGCTCGTAGCCACGCATCCTTCCGTCCTTCTGACATTTTTTTTCCAAGAAGCATTTTCCACAATTCAATGCCGTCCCGACTGGCGCCTTTATGAATATAATATTTTTGGCGACATCCGCCATACGGTATGGTGGGGGTATAAGTACTTACTCAGTTTCGAACCGCACATAGAATCTTTATGAAGCAAGCATTTGTTATAATTATCAGTGACATTGAAATTAATTGAATAAATATCGGCAAGAACATTCTAATGACTTATTGCCAACTAGGGTTATATGAAAAATGTTATAAGCGTTCATGGCGACGTTACCTGGCGGCTTACTTCCCGAGTAAGAGCTATGTATGTGCTCCACCCAGTTGCGCCGGAAATGGGTGTGACCAACGCACAAAAATACCAGGATGGGACAGTCGAAGCAAGACTTCTAGAATTCCTAGAGGAACTTTGAAACCCCACCCCATTATAGATTTAATCATAATGTGTCATAAAGTAGTGGATGAGTAGTGTGTTAAATAACTCCTTGTCACAATACGTTTTTATATTTATGAAAGAAATCTTATGGAAATATCAAATAAATGAAATTCCATTTCGTTGATGTCACAATATGACGCTAATTGAATCTGTTCTACTATCCTTTGCTGGTTTAATAAGTTTTATTCAGTGAATTTTCAACACCAGAAGCTAATAGTGCTTTTTTGATCATCAAGGAAAACTGTGTTGCGTCCATTTGTCTGTGACACGAATATACAGCAAAACCCTTTACATGACCATTAGTATTTTATCCAGCATCAAGCGGGCTTATTGCAAGCCAAAAAAAGTGACAAAATTCCGTTGGTTTTGTAGAATATGACCAAAATCGATATTATGCCAAAAATTGGTCCAATACCCCATTAAAGGCTCGAAAAAAATATTTTTCGTTTCTATCTATGTTTTTATGATTAATACCACCATTTATTGCAGGATTCATAATTTTGGCCAAAAATACCTCCTTTTTTCCTATTGTGCAAGGGTAGGAGGTGGTTCGAAAAACCCTGAAAAAATGCTTACGTAATTATTGGACGATCTCAAAGGAGTTTGAAGAAAGCATGCATTTGCAAACATGTAAACAGCCAATTCTTCGATTGAGAACACCACCTCTTTATTCAGACGAATGCCTCAGATTTCAATCCATGCCAGCAAATGTGCGGGGTGGAAATACAGATACAAGTTTATACAAGTTTTAAACTTCGGCAGCCGGCAATAAAGTGCTGACGTAGGACTACGTCTGTGTTTACTATACCGGGGTACAATTTGCAATTGAAATTATCGAGGAGCGTCACGAGAATATGATAGACTTTGAACGTCTCAGCCGTTTCTCGAAGAATTTTCATTTTTTTTTACCATTCGCTCAGGGAAGAGTGAACGCTTCTTTATTATAGCCATATTCATTTCGTTTATTTAGTTTACATCTAAACAGATAACACTGAATTAACAATTTGACGCCACAATACACGGTTCGTGGCCGCATCTCTCCATCCTCGGATGCGCCCCACGCTCGCCAAGTCGTTTTGCACCTGGTCTGCCCACCTCGCTCGCTGCGCTTCACGCTGTCTCGTACCTGCCGGATCGGAAGTGAACACCATCTTCGCAGGGTTGTTGTCCAGCATTCTTGCAACATACCCTGCCCATCGTACCCTCGTATCAGGTCCTATCAGCGTATTGTACATGTCACATTTGGTGCGGTGTCGAATCTTTTTTGACCGCAGTTCTTCTGGAGCCCGTAGGAGACCCGACTTCCATCTGCGCCTTCGTATTTCACGACTAAAATTGTTATCAGCCGTTTTAAGCAACACATGATTTCAGTCTCCTTTAAATCCTTAAAACATTACGTTTTGAGCAACCTTTGGGGCCCATGTTTTGGTTTGGTGATATTAGAAACATAGAATCCGGTTTGAAAATTTTCTAGAATCTTTGGAAGGTAGAAATCAGGTGTTTCCTGCACGGGGGAGCACTATGTTTTATCAACTAACTGACCAACACCATAACAACCGAACTAGCAACCGTTTCATTGTTTGACGAATATCGTGGATACTAGAAATATCACGATATACTATTGCGAGACAATAAGTGATATTATCGCAAAGTTTAGAGTTAGGCTGTGAACCATTCCACCGATTCGTTTAACTTTTAGTTAAAATTTGACACTCCGATGGTTATTTTCCCATCGTGGTTAAAATTTTACTCCGAAGCCGACCCATTTGAGTTTTGACAGATTGATAGTTATTCGAAACGAAATGGATTTGGCGCCAATTTTCTCGCGAACAAAGTTTAACTATCGAACTGTCAAATCTAACCATGCTCCGGAGCAGGGTTATTTTTAACCACGGCGAAATAACCATCGAACTGTCAAATTTTAACTAAAAATTAAACGAATCGGTGGAATGGTTCACAGCCTTACTTGCCCCTTGAACGAACTGGAGTGTTCGCCCGAAATCTTCACACAGTTTTGCACACCATTGTAGTAGGCGTATAATAAAGATTCATTCGAAGGTACTACTTGACAACCGACGGTTGTGTTTTATTAGAAGTGAGAAAATTCCCCCTCTACAATTGGCGACGACCCCGGAGAACCAATCAAGCTGAAGTTGAATCCAGAATTATCAAAGACTTTCAGACGATCCCGGAGAACTAATCCATGTTGAAGCGGAACCCTAAATAATCAAGGGCTTTGAGTGGAGAACTGGAAACATGGCTACAGTAATTGATTATCTTTTGAAATTTTGTGTTCAATGAGATGAAAAAAAACGTTAGAAGAAAATCCAAATTTCTGGCCTAAAATATTAAAACAGAGTAAAAGAAATGCCAGTGCGTGATTTCAGTTAACTCTATAGATTCAAACGAAGGGAATTTCCGGTCCGGTTCGGTGGAAGCAAACAAAGGGATTCATGAGAATTTTGGTCCTTTCCTCACGAAGGAATGAAGGGAATTTCATGTACATTAATCCGGTCCGTGTTACTAGACAAGTAAAGAACGAAGGGATCTGAAGAAATTTCGGTCCTTTGGAAAAAGTAGGAAATTTCATATTCAGCAATCCAGTCCGCGTTGCCAAAAAAAACCAAACGAAGGGAAAGTAAATCTACCGGTCCGTTCAACTAAACGTGAAAAACATTAGGCGTTGCTAAGGCAACCTGAAATAAATGAAGGGGAAACTTTAACTGAAATAAGTGCGATCAATAGAATATTAATAACATTTGAACCAATGAAAACTATAAATATGCAAAATTGATTACAGCTAAATTTCAACATCCAACCATTTTCCGAGATTGGAGAAGGCTCAACAAGTACACGCTGGGAACTATGGAAGGATCAATTCGTTTCCTACCTTACTCTAAAAGGAATCAATGATCACGAGGACATGTTTAACGCACTAATGTGCTTCGGAGGAACCGATGGTTAGAACACCGCTACAAGCAGGTCCATGGCAAAAACTACCTTTTGATTTTACAGAAGTTTCTAATGGTATACATCTTTTAGTTGTCATTGATTATTTCTCTATATTTTCTGAAATCGAAATAATGACATCCATAACTGTCAAAGCAACTATTTTCAAATTACGTACTATTTTTGCTCGATTTGGATTTCTCAATGAGCTTGTATGGGACAACGGCCCTCCATTCGGATCGGACGAGTTCAATAACTTTTGCAAGGCATCTGGGATAGAAATCAAACACTCGGTTCCATACGCCCCATTTCAGAATGGATTGGTCGAACGCTATAACCGAACACTCCTCAAATCAGTCAAAATAAGTGTGGCCCAAGGACGAGACTGGAAGAACGATTTGACTGATTTTTTGTTGGCTTACCGAAATACACCACACTCTACTACAAATGAAACTCCAGCAAAATTAATGTTCGGCCGTAACCTGAAGGATAAACTACCCCAAGCATCAACACATACCGAAGAAAAATACGTAAAGCTCAGAGAAACAGACCACGCAAGGAAGGAGAAGGGAAGAATCTATGGAGACAATCGACGACGAGCGAAACATTCAGAAATTGATGTGGGAGACCATGTAGTAGTGAAGAACTTTGTGAAACGTAGCAAGCTAACACCTACTTTTGATCCAAAGCCTTACTTAGTTACGAAAAAGAATAGATCCCCCCCCCTCACCTTGAAAAATCTACAAACCAACATCGAATACGACAGGCATATGAATCATACAAAACGGTTAACCTGTAACAGCCCATTCTTCAAGCTTGAACAACCTGCAATAGTTTTTGATGAACTTGTCACACAGCAGGAAACGACACCGGTGAAGGAACCACACCAGGTAGAAATCAAGTCCCGTGAGAAACCATCTACTAGACCAGTAAGAAGCTCGAAAATGCGTGAAACAAGGAAGCCCCAATACTTGAATGATTACTTGGTATACTGCCGCTAACCGCAAGTCGAGCACATCTGGATATGGCGTCCATATACATGTGTGCTCGACTTGCGGTTAGCGGCAGTATATAAATGTATTGCGGATCTTTTGAAAATTTTCCATTTTGCGGATTCCGTAAAGTTCTTCCGCAGCTGTCAAAGTTCTTCCGCAGGCTTGAAAACCTTTGAAACACTGAAACAAAAAGCAGATATTTGGCGTTGTTATCGTAGTATGTCATGCGAAACGATAAATAAAATGTATGAAGTGACAGCTGCGGTAGTTTATAAATTGAACCGGAAAAGAGAAAGCTTTCTCTGGAACAGCAATAATAAAATTAATTAGTATATAAATTGTTACAATTTGAAACTATTAAAGGAAAGGAGAGATGTAGTAGGCGTATAATAAAGATTCATTCGAAGGTACTACTTGACAACCGACGGTTGTGTTTTATTAGAAGTGAGAAAGTCCCCCTCTACAATCATCCACCGTTGGCGTTGCTTTGATCAGTCTGGTAAGCTTCTCATGGAAGCTGTTCTCGTCCATAATTTTCCATAGCTCTACGCGGTATATACTGTCATATGCCGCCTTGAAATCATTAAACAGATGGTACGTTGGGACCTGGTATTCACGGCGTTTTTGAAGGATTTGCCGTACAGTAAAGATCTGGTCCGTTGTCGAGCGGCCGTCAACGAAGCCGGCTTGATAACTTCCCACGAACTCATTATCTAATGGTGACAGACGTCGGAAGATGATCTGGGATATCACTTTGTAGGCGGCATTAAGGATGGTGATCGCTCGAAAGTTCTTACACTTCAGCTTGTCGCCTTTCTAGTAGATGTACAAATGTTCCTCATAGTGCTGCTTCCTCCTTTCGATCACCATATGTACGTTCGTCCATCAAAATGCTCCCATTATCCTCAAATGATCCTCAAAAGAGCCGATTTATGTTAATAATGCGTCCTTGCAATCACCAACACTATGCGAGGTAATGTCACTTGAGTAATCCTCCCGAAAATCATCATTCGTTGATTTGCCACAAAACAAGGAAAGGCAGCTTCATTGCGTTCACTCTAGTCCTTTAGTCCTGTCTAATGAGCAGGCTGAAGTAGCTCGCTCTGGCGTAGTTAATCTGGGGCACGATGGTGACACGACAAATCAGATATTTCCCTGAAATTTAATTATATAGGCAAAATAGTTCTGAAATTTGCCGGAAATTCTCCGGAAATTCTAATGGAAATTCTATTGGAAATTCCATTGTGAATTCTCATAAGAATTCCTACAGAAATTCTTTAGCAAATCTTTCAGGGTTTCCCTTTGAAAATTTCTTCATTCTGAAGTTTCTCCAGGAATTTCCTTGAAATTTTTTTCTGAAAATTCTTTTCACTCCAGACATTTTCTCCATGAATAATTTAGAAAATTACGCAATTAAATTGTTTCGATATTCCTTCTGGGATTCCTTCGGAATATCGTATGGAAAGGCCACATATTTTCTGTGGAAATTTATTATAGAATGAAATAAGAGATCCCAAAAGAATATTTGGAAAGATTTCTAAGGGAAATATTAAAATATTTTCTAGACAAAAAGTTTAAAGGATCTTTTGAAGCAATTCCTAAAAGAATTTCTGAATTAATTTCCAAAAAAAAAATGTCTCAGATTTTTTAAAGGGATTTCTTAAAGAAGTACTGCAAGCATTTAATTGAGAAAATACTGAAATAATTTCTGATGCGATCCCTTAACAAATGAAGCAGGTAGTAATGCAATTTTCACAGGAATTTCTTAGGTAGTTTTCAAACGAATGCATAAAGAAATTCGTTAAATTTTCTAAAAGATTGGTTTTCTGTATAAATTCCAAATAAATTTCCAAATAAATTTCCAATGGAATTTACAAAGGAATTCCTAAAATACTTTTCGAAGGATTTTTAAGGAGAAATTCTTAAACGAATTTGTAATGAAATTCCAAAAGGAATCCCTGAAGGATTTTTTGCGGAAATTCTAAAAGGTATTCCCAAAAATAAATTGGAATTAAAAAAAATGGACGATTCCATTGCAAATTCCCCATACTTTTGCTTCGAAAATTCAAAGAGAGAATTAGAAGAAAATTATGAAAACTCATTCGAAAATACCTTTACGTATTCTTTTAGAATTTTTTTAAGATGGTTAGAAGTCGTTTTTTGATACATTATTTTCTTTAATTTTCACCGTTGTTTGTGAAATACGGAGAACTCTTTAAGTCACAGGAGCAAATTGCTTGCCATACCAAAACTTTTTCCCTATTTTTTTCGATTGGTATATATCGCACGTCATCAGGCACATCTGTCCTCTGATCAGCGTTGAAAAAATGTGGCCCTGGAAGTGTACTGGTGTCCAATTTGACGTATATCTCGTCGTCCATCGAAATGCACTGTACCATTTGTGCAGAATTGATCTGCGAGTTGATAAACTGATCCGACCTATCGTTAGAAATTTCTAAGGTTTTTCCAAATTGTTCAGGTGTGCTGCAAAAGTAAACAATGTCTTTACAAACAGAGCGAAAATTACCAATTTTTCGTTAAGTTTTAACCTTAAACCATTCGTAAAAAGGTGTCCACTTACTTTAATGAACAGTCCTTAATCTGCTAAATATTACAAATCAAAAAATGTGAAAGATTAAGCATAGCAGAGGTTCCCGAAACTATTTCAGCAATACTGCTGGATTACACATAACATAAGTTTGTAAATATGTAATAGTTTCTTAATAATCATAGAAGTTTGTCTTACTTCTAGAATTTTAAAACTTATTTTTACCCCACCAATACTTTCACCCCATTTTACTCTAATCCACCAACAAGCCATGAGATCATGAGGACAGAATCAGAAATAAATTGCTAGCCCATCATTTGTTATCGTATTTATTTTCCTCTCTTTTCCATTGCTTCCGATAGGCAACCCGCGGAACAAGACAGCCCTCAAACCAGGCCATTCATTGATGGACTGGATCCGGTTGGGTAATTCCGGAGCCGATCTAGCCGGAACGGGAGGTCGAGTAAGACCGGTGCAGCACTCGGAACTGGCGATACACAACAAACC
>NW_026942314.1:0-999 GCF_024139115.2 Armigeres subalbatus
GACTTGGCTGTAATTTAGAAAAAAATCGGTGTAAATACAGTATTGACCCGATTTTGTCACTCCCCGATTTTGTCTACCCCCGATTTTATCACGTTTTCGACTCGATTTTATCACGTCCCGATTTTGTCACGATTTCGACCCGATTTTGTCACCCCAAAAAAATTGTCATTCTTTTTATTTTCGTAAATAATACCTCAAACAACATTGATTTTCATGAAATAACTTTCACCGCCTGTAGTTTATTACGAACGACTTTCGAGTACCTGGGAAATATTCTGTAAGCAATTTCGACAAGAAATAACGGGTATTGTTAATTAAAAATTGGAAATATTTTTTTTTCCAATTTTGTCACATACCCTGTTTTATCACCCCAAAATTCACCAGGGGGGTGATAAAATCGGGATATTACTGTAGTTGCTTAAGAAAATCCCAAGTCAATGATTTTTTTTCTCTTTTTCAGTGAGAGATGAAGGGGAATGTGAGGGTGAAATATATTAGAAATTGGGCAATCCGCTTCAGTGTGCATTGATGACAGATATGCAAATATCATCCATATAACGGCTCGGTTGCCAACATTGACTAGTGAATAGCAGACCATGACTTTGCCTCTTTCCTCGTCGGGCAACGAACGGAGTCACGCGCTAATAAAAACAGCGCTTAACTTTTATGCCGTCGGCTAGCACCAATTGCAAGAGAGTTCGTGGTACAGTACCAGATGGCCAAATGGACCAGGTGTTCGCCGAACACCAGATATTCCAAAAATGCCTCGAATGTAGTCTACCTACACATCATCTATACATCGACCGAGACCAGCTATGGATGGCAGCTAATGCACGAACACGGATTTCCGGATAGAATGATAGGTTGATCGACGATGGAACGGGTTACTTGCATAGTTCGAGTTTCAGGGGCATTCTCGAAACGCACATAGGGCTACGGCAAAATGATGGTCTTTCGAGCCTGCTATCCAACATCACATTAGAAGGGGTAATAAGAAAG
>NW_026942315.1:0-997 GCF_024139115.2 Armigeres subalbatus
AAAGAACATCAAATATCGGTTATCCATTTTAGGACCCAAATAACGAACGATTCTTACTCGTGGATAAAGGAGGGGCTCTTCTCCCCATCTATTGGGTCAATCTGGGAAACGAGGGCTAGATTATAATATTGTATGTACGAACTTTCTTTTGGAAGGAGATTCTCTATTCATCCCGTGGATTCGCATAAGCGTCTTTGCTTATGGAACCACCCCACCCATTTTTGGCCCTTCATACAGGAGTCTGATGAAATACAAACAATAGCATAATCATGATCAAATCGATTGTCAGATATGGCCAGTGCTATCGGCAAGTGCCTTGCTACAATAGATGGTAGTATCATCATCATCATCATCATCAAATAACGAACGATTCGATTCTTACTCTCTTGCGAGTTTTTATTAATTGATAATTTGGATATGTGATCGCTTGAGGGTGTTGTTCATCCTCGATTATATGAACCTTGATTACTTATTCAAAAGGACTTATGTGATTTTGTGATCAAAAATTCAAATGTTGATTTCTCAGATCTAATAGTTCTCCCAAGCAAACAATCACCACAGACAGGTAGGGGATGGCTTCAGCTACATGTTCGTGTTGGTTTGCGTGGGAGTGCTTTCAGATTGGACAAATCGACGTATGAATCATTGTTTACAAAATCACATACGTCCTTTTGATAAACAACGAAAACAGATTCACCCTGGGCTCGAAAAACGCTTGCTTTGGTCTCGTCGATCAGAAAAGTCGAACACCTGTACATTACATATAGCTACGTAGTTCAACGTCTCCTTTGCGTACAACCCGATTGGGCTGCACCTTTGAGTTTTTGGTTATCTAAAAGAGTCGCAGACGTTATAAAATTTAGTTCAGCTGATCCTGAATAAGTTACACTGAAGATATTCTACACGCCCATGCTATTGGTTTCACACGTGAATCCTCACTATTTGAGATACATATTGAAGCAACGTGTAAAACCAGTCTCAAATGTCAAAAAATAAA
>NW_026942316.1:0-23996 GCF_024139115.2 Armigeres subalbatus
ATTTGTTTCCATGCGAAGATTGAGATGTTAGGAGTCGTTAATCGATTCCAATAACGACGAAAGAAACGCAGTCTCATTCCGATCGAAAAGCATCTTTGCTATTGACGCACCGCCGGTTGAACCGACAATAAATTTACATACACAATCAATTCATGAATAGACATGACAAATAGAATTCGATAATAAGGAATCTGTCCCGCCATTAGGCAGACGATTAGCTCAATGGTGTCGATTTACATATTCAATCTACAATTCTCAACCAATCAATCGACCGGTTCGGAATTCCAGTAGCATCGAACGCCAACGTTTTTCCATATTTCACTAAATCCTGTTTTATTATTCTCCTTTTTCCATCACAGCTTGCAAACTCTACTCGAAAAGCAACCTGCGCACCAAATCGGACGGAGTGCAGTTTCTGCGGCTGAAGGAGGATTTCCCCGTCGGAGGCGAAATCGTGTCGCTGTACGCCTATCCGAGGAACTCGATTCTGATCGCCCGGACCGAGAACTCCAGCGATTCGGAGTACTTCAAGCTGAAGGAGGTGAACAACACGGTGGTCAGTGTGATACTGAACCGCAGTCTCGACCAGCTGGTGGATAACGACAATCCGCAGAGCATACTGAAGTTCAGCGTGTTTTGCAGCGGGACGTCGATGAGTATGAAGCATGACAATGTGAGTATGGGGTGGAATCCCGTGTTTTAGATCTAGAAATAGGAAATTTTTCAACATAGCGATATATTGATATATTTCTTTGGATTCCAATATTTTTGGATCGAACATTTTTCCTCAATCCGTCGGCTACATCCATAATTTCGCATATATTCGGGCATATTGTTCGATTTTTTATTTGACTTCTGCCAAACTTCAACCGAAAATTCAAATCAAATCAAATTGGCAAGATTTTTTTAAATGTTTACAAGGAAATGTTTTCGTAATTATCACGACATTTTTTTTGCGGAATTCGCTTGCAAATCCAAAGAAATTTTTACATGAGCATGAGAAGGATGATTGTAAAGCGCGTAGTTGCTACTCTGCATAGATGACAACAATGATCGGGATTTCACAAAAAACAGATAAAGTTTCTGTTTTGATATGAAGGGGGGCATGGATCTAAATTATCTTTAAAAAAGTCGTTTTAAAATAAAACCGCAATATACCGCCGGAAATAAGTATAAAGGCAAGCATGATTTTCATACATTTTCATCATGATTGAGGATCGATATCTCGATTCGCAGAAATTCGATTTGGTTGAAATTTTACTAGGCACCTGTTTTTAGCTTGAACTTTCGATCTTTGTTTTTCGAAAATATTCATACGGAAATTATTTCCCAATTATTCACAGCAACTACTTTGAAATTTCGAGAATTCTTTGGAATTCGCAAGGAAAATTATTCATGAGAAATTCTTCAGAATTTCTGCAAGAAATCGATACAAATTTCTGTTTGAAAATTTTCGGAAAGTTTTTCGGAATTTCTGTTGTATATTCTACATGACCCTTTTTATCAAACGACCAAACGGTATTTTTAGCTGGCTGACTTATTCGACCAAACGACCATTTCGGCCAAACAACCTGTTAGAAACGTTTCGTCCGAAATGTCTTAAAGTTTTCCCCGCAAATTCCGCAGTATTTTCTATGTTTATTTATAGAAAATACTGCGGAATTTGCGCGGAAAACTTTAAGACATTTCGGGCGAAACGTTTCTAACAGGTTGTTTGGCCGAAATGGTCGTTTGGTCGAATAAGTCAGCCAGCTAAAAATACCGTTTGGCTGTTCGGCCACATTGAGAGTTGACGTAAAGTCAATGTCAACTTCTCTCCACGAACAGCCTAGATAGCCGTGTGGTGTCGGCAGCTGGTTATCTGGCTAAGAATAACATTACGGATTGCCTGTTCCAGTGGTAAAAGTCCACCATACAGGTGACCCCTAATTTTCGGTGTGATGCGGCTTTATGCTTACTGTGCCTACGAATGAATGGTTAGGGGGGTCTAATAAGAACCTAACCGCAAACGGAGCCTGTGAAGCACAAGGACCCCCTTTACAATATTTAGCCCTCGTTGCGCTAACCGGAGCTATGGCGTAGTTGACCTTTTACTTCTCCGAGATAATCGGCTACTCTTATTCAACCTCATCGGGAGGTTAAATAAGAGTAGGGTTATGGATATGTGTTTTAATTAGTTTTCAACAAATTGTCACCTATATGGATTCGCATTATGCGTTTTTTTTTACAATGTGCTTTGTGTATGTTACCTATATGGATTCGCATTATGCGTTTTTTTCACAGTGTACTTTGTGTCTCGTCCTTGACGTTTGGCTTCGGCTACTCTTGTTCAATCTCAACGTGAGGTTAAATAAGAGTGGGGTTATGAATAAGTGTTTTACTTAGTTTTCAACAAATTGTCACCTATATGGATTCGCATTATGCGCTTTTCACAGTGTACTCTGTGTTTCGTCTTTGACGTTCGGCTTCAGCTACTCTTGTTTAATCTCAACTTGAGGTTGAATAAGGGTGGGATTATGAATATGTTTTTTACTTAGTTTTTCAACAAATTTTCACCTATATGGATTCGCATTATGCGTTTTTTTTTTTACAATGTACTTTGTGTTTGTCACCTATATGGATTCGTATTATGCGTTTTTCAAAGTGTAATCTGTGTTTCGTCTTTGATGTTTGGCTTCAGCTACTCTTGTTTAATCTCAACTTGAGGTTGATTAAGGATGGGGTTATGAAAATGTTTTTTTACTTAGTTTTTTTTTTTCAACAAATTGTCACCTATATGGATTCGCATTATGCGTTTTTTTACAATGTACTTTGTGTATGTTACCTTTATGGATTCGCATTATGCGTTTTTCACAGTGTACTCTGTGTCTCGTCCTTGACGTTCGGCTTCGGTTACTCTTGTTCAATCTCAACGTGAGGTTAAATAAGAGTGGGGTTATGAATGTGTTTTACTTAGTTTTCAACAAATTGTCACCTATATGGATTCGCATTATGCGTTTTTTTTACAATGTACTTTATGTATGTTACCTATATGAATTCGCATTATGCGTTTTTCACAGTGTACTCTGTTTAGTTCTTGACGTTCGGGTTCGGCTACTCTTGTTCAATCTCAACGTGAGGTTCAATAAGAATGGAGTTATGAATATGTGTTTTACTTAGTTTTCAACAAATTGCCACCTATATGGATTCGCATTATGCGATTTTTACAATGTACTTTGTGATTGTCACCTATATGGATTCGCATTATGCGTTTTTCACAGTGCACTCTGTGTTTCGTCTTTGACGTTCGTCCATTGTTACGTCCTCTGTGTTTTTGTGACCTCCCTGTGTAGTCCCTAGCTGAATGCGTGTGAGTCTACATAATTGGCTTTCCTATAAATGGTTCCATTCTCCTTTCCAACTTCACTTCCTCTTCCTTTCCCCTTTTCACTTCCTTTTCCGTCAGGTAAATGATGAGAAAGGCCAGTGAAGGCGATGGCACAAATCTCCCAAATTGAGGGGAACGTGCCTCCTGAGCCGACGTTCTGATACCTGATATTCGACCAAACGACCATTTCGGCCAAACAACCTGTTAGAAACGTTTCGTCCGAAATGTCTTAAAGTTTTCCCCGCAAATTCCGCAGTATTTTCTATGTTTATTTATAGAAAATACTGCGGAATTTGCGCGGAAAACTTTAAGACATTTCGGGCGAAACGTTTCTAACAGGTTGTTTGGCCGAAATGGTCGTTTGGTCGAATAAGTCAGCCAGCTAAAAATACCGTTTGGTCGTTTGATAAAAAGGGTCATTTGGCATAATGGATCATAAGACTAAATGGCCATTCGGTCCTTTCGGTCAAAAGACCTTTTCGGTCAAAAGACTATTTCGAAGTACGATATTTTCGGCCAATAATTTGCCAACGAGCCAACGGCCAAACGAGAGTGCCTGAATTGGCGGGTTTCTACTCAGTTAACAGATAGCTTCCGCGGTCCGACTTTGGTGTGCGGTGCGGCCTAAATGAAAATCAGTCAGTGCCCAGGCAGCTGTTTTGTCGTGTTTCTGCTTAGTATTGTCTGTACCATGCAGGAAAGGTACACTTTCTGCATCCCGTTTACTTGATTCTTATGGTAAATATCAGGGTTTGAATCCAAAGGAGAATGAGAAAATCTCTCACTTATCACGTCTGTATACACTCTCGATAGGTAGCACACCATGAGAGAAGTTTTTCGGTAGCTGCTACGATAATGAACTGATTCGGGGGGCTACAACCCATGATAAATTTCTTTTACTGAGCCCATTTGCGGGGGGGCCCTGTTCTATTTATTTTTTTCGCCCAGTTGTGTAAAACAAGTCCCCAACATAAAATGAGCAAGATCAACGCGTCTAATTAAACCCGCCGCCTATCTGAAACAGTTTTGCTCCAGCTTGTATAAAAGTGCGATAGTTTTGTTTTCATGCATGACTTGTTATCGAAGAGGTTTGTGCCTCTCTTTTATCGTTGTTTGTTATCTATTGAGAGCGATTTCTGCAAACCCTGATAAATAGCATTGTGGTGTATCGCTTAGCACGGTCGTATCTTTCGACAGTGATTAGCCGCGAGAAATTTGGTGCAAGCACTTATTTGGAACATTACAATAGCGCAGTGTATAACATCCACAGAATCTGACAATAAGCAAATAGTTCGGGCGGTCCTATTTTGTTGTTTTGTACGGACGAAATGAAAATCAATCAGTGCCTGTTTTATCGTGTTTCTGTCAAGTAAGCAAACAGTTCGCGCGATTTAGTGAGTAAATTAATTGATGCGCGATTGGACGTGTTTTAGCTAGGACGCAGAACATTATCGAAATCCGAGTTTCCAGTTCTATTTTTAGCGTTCGATGAAAAAGTGTGCGATAGAACGTGTTTTGTTCCGTTTTGACTCAAATTCCGAACATGACTCATATTATATAGCTTGAATTCGTTTGTAATATCGATTCTCAGTGCGGAAAACCAATGAGAATTTTAGTTTTGGTGCGCTAAAACGGCCGTATTCGGAATATGAGTCATGTTCGGGATTTGAGTCAAAACGGTATAGGGGAACTGTACCGATCTCCATCTCACTGTACATATACCCATCTAATCGCTAAACAAAGAAATACGGCATCAAATTCGTCGCTTTTTTTTGTCAACATGCGTGCTCACTGCTGAAAAAATCACAAAAATAATAATCAAACCAAATTCCTTTCCATTGCTTTGTTTTTGATGGGATGGAAATAGGAGCTATGAGATGAAGTGGCAAGCCGTTCCCCTATGTAGCGAAACATTTGCAAGATGCGGGTTAAGACAGTTAGGGGGGAAAGTTACGATATCACAGTGCGAATACAGTCGTCTAAGACGAATTAAGTACTCTCCATTTAATTCCACCAATTATTTTCGATATTTTTGCAGATACGTATTTCGACCACAACTGTGTGGTCGTCTTCAGTGTCTTGTACTTGACTCGACTTGAAGAAAACAATCGCAACTTACACTATTTATACTATGCTAGGTACCTAATCTAATCTTATTTGCCTACTTTATTTACCTATACAGTAAATTACTTTATTGTTTAGGTAGAAACTTGAAGAGCCAAGAGCTGCCATTTCCCTGATCCTTATTCAACAGCGCTGTTTGTACCTGTCGGTGGATTTCCAAACTCTCAGCTACATCGAGTTTCCATAGGGAAGAGACATTTCATAAGATTTTAATATTTGATGCCGTAATTGGGTGATTTTCCTTTACACATGCTCTGCTACCTTAGACCTAAATTCGTAATGTAATCCCTTATCGTTTTCTCTTTTCACCTTACTCACTTCCGCCATATGTTCCTTGAACCTTATATCTAATGATCTTTTTGTTCGGCCTACATAGATTTTTCATTTTTAAAAATAAGTTTTTCACATTGGGAACAACTTATTTTATAGACGCCAGCCTTATTCAACATTTCTACTTTAACCTTCGTTGAACCCTATAGAGACTTGAGTTGGTTGCTTCTACTGGAGAATACTAGATCGATGCCGAGTTTCCTTAGTCGAGGGCGTAGCTGGTTGGTGATGTGTTTATCATATGGGACCGAAACTCTTTTCAGCGGCTCATCGATCGGTGTCAGCGTTGTATGTCCATTTCGTCGTAGGGTCCTTTCCTTCTTGTTGATTATCGCTCGTACAGTCCTCTCCTGGTATCCGTTGATCTTCGCTGTTTCCAAGATGTATTGTAGTTCCTTCGTCTTTCCTTCTTCGCTCAGGGGTATCGTCTGCATCCTGTGAATCATGTGATGAAATGCTGTCATTTTATGTTGGTACGAATGGTTCGATGTATATGGGATGACTCTCATGGTGTTCGTGGGATTCCTGTAGATTTCGAGACTCCATGTTGTATTTGCTTCCCTGATGACTAGTAGATCCAAGAAAGGTAGTTTACCTTATTTTTCCTCTTCGAAGGTGAATTTGATGCCCTTATGCACGTTGTTTATCGCTTCCAAAATCCTGGGTTGGTCCTTTCGGTTGATAATGCTGAAAATGTCGTCGACGTATCTCCACCACTTCTAAGGTAGTATTCCTTGTTCTCGTAGGTTGTTCTCCAGATTCGCCAGGAACAGTTCGCACAAAAACGGTGATAGCGGATTTCCCATCGGTGCTCCTTTCGTCTGTTTGTAGTAGTTGCCACGAAATGTGAAGTAGTTCTCCGTCATGCATAGCCTTGCCAGATTTAGGTACATCTTCACCTTTCCTCACCATGTTGTTTCCGTCCTTTGTGTTAGCAGCCAATCCTCTAGAAGATTCAGAGCATCTTTCACTGGAACACTAGGGAACAATGCCGCTACGTCGAATACCATTATGTCCTCTTCTTCGATGTGTCCTGATTCCAACAGTTGTTGAGTTTTGTTCAGTTTTTTCATGTGCATTCTCCGCTTCCGGTCTGATTCACATTCTTCTGCCCTCATTACCTTCTTCAAAAACAGGTCGAATGATTCCAGGTTATCCTTAGCTAACTTCAAATGCATATTGTAGCACTCCAAAGTCACTCGTTCTAATTTAGCGTAATGCCTCTTTATCGATGTCTTCATGAACTCGGACTCTGCTTTCTTATTAATACTTTTTGGTACATGCATGGTACTACAAAGCAAGACCATGCTGAGGGTGGCTGGGTTCGATTCTCGGAGCCGGTCTAGGCAATTTTCGGATTGAAAAAAGTCTCGACTTCCCTGGGCATAAAAGTATCATCGTGCTAGCCTCATGATATACGAATGCAAAAATGGTAACCTAGCTTAGAAACCTCTCAGTTAATAACTGTGGAAGTGCTTAGCTGCGAGGCGGCTCTGTCCCAGTGTGGGGATGTAATGCCAATAAGAAGAAGAAGTTTTGGTACATGAGATCCCATCTTAATCTTATGACTGCGGGTGTCAGCTTCTCTTTTAGGCACTTCTAGGCATCTCCTGCAGTGGCACTCCTGCAGTGCTAAAAAAATTCACACTTAGGAGTTCGGGGAATATTTACCCGGATTTGACTTGGCAATATTATTTAAATGTTTAAATACCCAAAATAATCGTCAGCTTAATATCAATTTCTCGAAACTGGCCTCAGGCTGATGATCGACCACATCTACAATCTCGACAGTTTGTCATTTTTATATGGACAAAAATAGCCGCGCAACAACGATAATATTTCTATTTTTCCTCGAAAACGTGCCAAAACTATTTAACATGTGATGGAAAACGTGACGCAGCCCATATTATCGCTGCTTATTCCAGAATTTAAATCCTTTGTCTACCAGTTCAAATACGTTTAGTACAATATCGATAGTATGCCATCATGTCCATTGAAGGCCATGCTTATGATTTTTGAATCAGAAATGACCAAGTACGATGATCAAGCCCCTCACATCATCATGAAGTTCGAACCAATTGTTATACTAGGTCAACTAGGCTCGGCTGGAAATTTATAGCAACACATAATGTCCATAAGTATGATTTTTGGTTTAGACATGATTAAATACAGCAGCAGGGGGCAGCAGGGACTATGTCCAAGGGCTTGACGATCCCTCCCCAGGCCATCTGCGAGTTGTGGCGCCTGCCTAGGATGTGGTGGGGTTTGACAGTAGTACAAGTAGTACATTTTGAACAGATTTAGTTGCAGCAACTTAAATGTGACCAAATTCAGTCACATATAAGTTGCGGCAACTAAGTTATGACATGTGAGCTACTCGGGTTGCGATAGGATATTCTACGATGAATTATATCCCCGCAACTTTGATGTCGTAGCGCTGCAGGAAATCTGCTGGACAGGACAGAAAGTGTGGAAAAGCGGGCATCGAGCGGCTACCTTCTACCAAAGCTGTGGCACCACCAACGAGCTGGTAACCGGCTTCATAGTGCTGGGAAAGATGCGCCAACGCGTGATTGGGTGGCAGCCAATCAACGCAAGGATGTGCAAGCTGAGGATAGAAGGCCGTTTCTTCAACTATAACATCATCAACGTGCACTGCCCACACGAAGGGAGATCCAACGACGAGAAAGAAGCGTTCTATGCGCAGCTGGAGCAGACATACGATGGATGCCCACTGCGGCACGTCAAAATCGTCATTGGTGACATGAACGCTCAGGTAGGAAGGGAGGAAATGTATAGACCGGTCATCGGACCGGATAGTCTGCATACCGTATCGAACGACAACGGCCAACGATGCATAAACTTTGCAGCCTCCCGCGGAATGGTAGTCCGAAGCACTTTCTTCCCCCGCAAGAATATACACAAGGCCACATGGAAATCACCTAATCAAGTAACGGAAAACCAAATCGACCACGTTCTAATCGACGGTAAATTCTTCTCCGACATCACGAACGTACGCACTTACCGCAGTGCGAATATTGAATCCGACCACTACCTCGTCGCAGTATGTCTGCGCTCAAAACTCTCGACGGTGATCAACACGCGTCGGAGTCATCCGCCGCGGCTTAACATTGGGCGGCTACAAGACGGTAGACTAGCCCAAGACTACGCGCAGCAGCTGGAAGTGGCACTCCCAACGGAAGAGCAGCTAGGCGCAGCATCTCTTGAAGATGGCTGGAGAGATATTCGATCCGCCATTGAAGCACCGCAACCGCTGCACTAGGCACGGTGGCTCCGGATCAGAGAAACGACTGGTATGACGGCGAATGTGAGCAGTTAGTTGAGGAGAAGAATGCAGCATGGGCGAGATTGCTGCAACACCGCACGAGGGCGAACGAGGCACGATACAAACGGGCGCGGAACAGACAAAACTCGATTTTCCGGAGGAAAAAGCGCCAGCAGGAAGATCGAGACCGTGAAGAGACGGAGGAACTGTACCGCGCTAATAACGCACGAAAGTTCTATGAGAAGTTGAACCGTTCACGTAAGGGCCACGTGCCACAGCCCGATATGTGTAAGGACATAAACGGGAACCTTCTTACGAACGAGCGTGAGGTGATCCAAAGGTGGCGGCAGCACTACGAAGAGCACCTGAATGGCGATATGGCAGACAACGGTGGCGGTATGGTAATGAACCTAGGAGCACGCGCGCAGGACATGCGACTTCCGGCTCCGAATCTCCAGGAAATCCAGGAGGAGATCGGCCGGCCCCATAGTCCCTGCCGACCACGTTCTTATCGACGGTAAATTCTTCTCCGACATCACGAACGTACGCACTTACCGCTGTGCAAATATTGAATCCGACCACTACCTCCTTGCAGTATGCCTGCGCTCAAAACTCTCGACGGTGATCAACACGCGTCGGAGTCGTCCGCCGCGGTTAAACATTGGACGGCTACAAGACGGTAGGCTAGTCCAAGACTACGCGCAGCAGCTGGAAGTGGCACTCCCAACGGAAGAGCAGCTAGGCGCAGCGTCTCTTGCAGATGGCTGGAGAGATATTCGATCCGCCATTGGTAGCACCGCAACCGCTGCACTAGACACGGTGCCCCCGGATCAGAGAAACGACTGGTTTGACGGCGAATGTGAGCAGTTAGTGGAAGAGAAGAATGCAGCATGGGCGAGATTGCTGCAACACCGCACGAGGGCGAACGAGGCACGATATAAACAGGTGCGGAACAGACAAAACTCGATTTTCCGGAGGAAAAAGCGTCAGCAGGAAGATCGAGACCGTTAAGAGACGGAGCAACTGTACCGCGCTAATAACACACGAAAGTTCTATGAGAAGTTAAACCGTTCACGTAAGGGCCACGTGCCACAGCCTGATATGTGTAAGGACATAAACGGGAACCTTCTTACGAACGAGCGTGAGGTGATCCAAAGGTGGCGGCAGCACTACGAAGAGCACCTGAATGGCGATGTGGCAGACGAAGATGGCGGTATGGTGATGGACCTGGGGGAACGCGCGCAGGATATAATTCTACCGGCCCCGGATCTCCAGGAAATCCAGGAGGAGATTGGCCGGCTGAAGAACAACAAAGCCCCTGGGGTTGACCAACTACCAGGAGAGCTATTTAAACACGGTGGTGAGGCACTGGCTAGAGCGCTGCACTGGGTCATTACCAAGATTTGGGAGGAGGAAGTTTTGCCGCAGGAGTGGATGGAAGGTGTCGTGTGTCCCATCTAATCTGTTGTAATGCGCTCGAGTGATGAACGTTGCTGACCGGAATAGGGGGTGCTGCCCAAATGGTTCTCTACCTATTGTCGATAAACAATTATACAAAATTTTCCCCAAAATATTTTTTACTGTAAAAAAATAAAAATTCTCCACAAAATAATCAATAAAAAGCAATATAAAAAAGAAAATTTCCATAAGAAAATACGAAAAGAAAATAAATAAATACGAAAAAGCAAAAAGATCTACACAAATTTTTATGAAGTTTACACGCTTTTAAAGAAGGGGTCACTATATAAAAATACTCGAAATACTACGAAATTTTTATATTTTTTCATTGCTCTTTATTGATTTTTCGTTGAAAGTTTTATTTTTTTTTTTGTGAAGATGATGTAGATCAACGTGACTTCACGGAAACAAACAGATCTATCTCTCTCATGCACACACACCCTTACTCACTTACATATTATTCCTCACTCATCCATTCTTACTCACTCACCCACCCTTATTACGCACCCACTCTTACTCACTCCACTTTTGCTAACTCATTTACTCTCAATCCTTCGCCCACCCTTTCTCGCTCATTCACTCTTACTTGCCCACTCACTCACTCTTACTCACTCACTCGCTTACCTACTTTCACTCACTCACTCTACTCATGCACTCTTTTTACTTTGTTACTCACTCTTACTAATTCACTTATTCTTTCTCGTTCACTCTCTTTTACTCATACATTTCCTCTTACTCACTCACTCTTGCTCAATCGCTCACTTCTACTCACTCGCTCATTCTTACCAAACGCTTACTTCCACTCACTCACTTACTCTTACTCGCTTATTCAATTTTACCCACACAATCACTCTCACTCACCTCAATTTAGCTCATGTACTCACTCTTACTCACTTACTTATTCATTCACTTTTACTCACTCCCTCGCTCTTACTCACTCGCTTACTCTTACTCACTCTTGCTCACTCACTTACTCGTATTCAATCATCCATTCTCACACTCACTCTCTCACTTTTACTCACTCTTACTCACTCCCTGTTCCTCACTCACTTACTCACTCATTTTTACTCACTCACTCTTGCTCACTCACTTACTCTTACTCACTCACTTACTCTGTAACTGTCTGTGACGTCCACACGTATTGGCAGTGGACGTCCTCACGCCCCAAACTAGCTCACCTCTAATTCTCAGGGTCGACGCTTTAACCAGCTCGAAGGGACACACGTAAACACAACAAAGCGGACAGAGGAAGACTTTATGGACCAACGGACAGTCATGCACTCTTTTGAGAAATTGAGAAAAGCTTGAAGTACATTTTTGTTTTTTTTATTTGAAGTTCATGTTAATTTTAGTTTGTTTGTGTTCTTAAATGCTAGGGTTTTCTTTTTTTTCCAGTAGGGTGGGAATCTGCATCCAGACACCGGTGGGCTACCGGCGAACGGGGTTTAGCTATTGCCGACCCGCTGAGTCTCCCCGGAACAGTCTTTTCGGCATTACTTCTGGGAGGGGTCCGTGCTACTACGCACGCCCACATACTAGCTACCCACTAACTTCAAATCACAACGAGCTACCCACTAGTTCCTCTACTACTTAACTAACTACCCGCTGGTACCTCGCCCTCGAGACTAGCTACCCACTAGTCGGCGCTATCCGACTGCTGCTCGGCGCCAATTGCGCTGCAAGATGCTGGCAATCTGAGTGGTAGACCGCGTTCCACTTTTCAACCTCTTGACACATCCTCTGGATAAGATTATCCGGAGTAGTGTCCCTCCCGTACACCTCTAGCATTCCGCTCCTAACATCGATCGACATCGACGAAACGAGGACATACGAAAAGTGCGTGCTCGGCAGTTTCGTCGACCCCTGGGCAGTCCGGGCAGACGGGAGAGTCCGTATGCCCAAACCTATGTAGGTACCACCTAAAGCAGCCATGGCCTGACAGGAACTGTGTCAGATGGAAGTGGACTTCCCCATGCCTCCTATTAACCCATCTTGATACGCTAGGTATCAGCCGATGGGTCCACCTACCCTCAGAAGAGTTATCCCACATCCCAGTCCCGTTGCCACTTGATAGTCGAAGTGACTCTAATGGCTTTACGGGCTCCTCTGGTTCCGCGCATGTCGAAACTCTCCTCGTCTCCCGTATGACTAGTCCAATGGGTAACATACACGCAATCACACAAGCGGCATCCCGTGATACCATACGGTAGGCACTTATCACTCTGAGACACGCTAGCCTGTGTACACTCTCCAGCTTCTGCAGGTTACGTTCGACGCTAAGCGCCGAGGCCCAAGCTGGACCGCCGTATCTAAGGATAGATACTGCAACCCAAGCTAACAACCTGCGTCTACTGGAGCGCACCCCCGAGCTATTGGACATCATCCTGGATAATGCCGCAATAGCTGTCGAAGCTCTCCTGCAGGCGTAATCTACGTGACTGCCAAAGTTCAGTCTATCGTCGATCAGCACCCCGAGGTGCTTCACCTCCCGCTTGGAAATGATCACACAGTCGCCCACGCGAACCACTGCCTCCTGTACCGACTTACGGTAACAACAACCCACTTCGTTTTGTGATGAGCTAGCCCCAGCTGCCTTGAGCTCATCCATTCCTCTACTATAGCGATCGCGTGGGCCGCCGTAAGTTCCACCTCCTCAATCGACTCTCCGTAAACCTCCAGCGTTATGTCGTCGGCGAAGCCAACGATCTTAACGCCGGGGGGGGACTTCAGTCTTAAAATACTATCGTACATAGTGTTCCATAGCACCGGGCCCAGGATAGATCCCTGAGGGACTCCTGCGGTGATAGAAGCACTACCCTCCCCTTCATCGGTCTCGTATAAGAGTACGCGATTCTGGAAATAGCTTTCCAAAATGTTGTACAGGCCCACCGGAATGCCCAACCGGAGTAACGAGAGCGCGATGACATCCCAGCTTGCGCTGTTGAATGCATTCTTGACGTCGAGCGTCACTATCGCACAGAATCCCCTCCGCTTGCGTTGTATCGCTACTTCCGCAGTTTTCACAACCGAGTTGATAGCATCCTCCGTGGACCTACCCTTACGAAACCCAAACTGATTGCTTGACAAGCCGTTCGTACCTTCGGTGTACGGGGTAAGCCTGTTGAGGATAATCCTCTCAAGCAACTTCCCTGTGGTGTCCAGTAGGCAGATTGGTCTGTACGCCGGGCTTCGGCAACATCACCAGCTTCTGTCTCTTCCACCTATCGGGGAAACTGCGCTCGTCCGGGCATCTCTGCATGGCTGTCCTGAACATGTCCGGGTTAGCCATGATCGCTGCCTTCAGAGCGAGGTTTGGAACTCCGTCGGGCCCCGGAGCTTTGTTCGTGTCAAGGGTTCGGGCCACCGCAAGCAACTCTTCGTTCGTCACCGCTGCCACTTCAGCCACTTCAGCACTCGCATTCTGCGGTGCTGGGGTGGCCAAGGGCTTGTGGCATGGGACGGGAAGAGAACCTCGATAATGCGATTCAACCTTTCCGGCGACCGTTCGGGAGACGCCAGCCCCCCTCTGGTCTTCGCCATTACTATCCTGTAGGCATCGCCCCAATGAATATCATTGGCGTTCAGGCATAGGTTGTCAAAACACTTCCTCTTACTGCTACTGATGGCCTTGTTAAGGGCCAACTTCGCAGCTTTGAACGTCAAGCGGCGTTCATCCCTCAACTGCTCAGAGCGAGCTCTCTGCATCCTTCGCCTAGCCCTAAGGCAGGTTGACCGAAGGTCTGCGATTGCTGCACTCCACTGGATATGCTGGAGATCTACCGTTCCTCGGTGGTGCCCTCCTCTGCATACTGGCATCGCATGCACGTGACAGGACAGCTGTCAGTGCGTCCCCTGTAAGACTGTCGATGTTACCCTCCAGTCCCAGCGCCGCGGTGAAAACTTCGCTGTCGAAGCTTTGGGCCTTCCACCCACGGACCTGACGGGGATTTCTCAACCTCGACTGCTGCACACCACAGCTGATCACTAGGGTTAGTTTTGGTTAATTGTATAGTTGCGGCCGATCGGTAGGTTGGAGCTCATAGTGGCATGCAGAACTTACGCCACGGGACATACCGTCCGTACATACCTGGTATAATCTCGACCGGTTGCCGGGGTCAAGGTCTATTCTCGCTGGGGCCACCAACAGGCCGCCGTGACCAGACTGGTTCTATTAAAGTTGGGGTTGGCTGCGAAGTTCTCGAGGGTAATCAGGAGCGCTGTCGAATTTCAGGCGGGGTATGCCACTCCAGGCGATATTTTCCAGAATTGGGACTCCGTCGGTTGGACGCGTTGACGAACGAGAACGATGGACCGTGGAAAGAACACACTGTGCAGCTCACTTGCTGGCGTGGCCTAAAGGAAATCCGGGGAAGCGCGTTTGCCACCCCACGCTGTATTCTTCAGAATCAGGTCTCCGGCGGTTGGACGCGTTGACGAACGGGCCCGAGGGACCGTGGAATAGACACGGTGAAGCTCACTGGCTGGCGTGGCCTAGCGGTTATCCGAAGAAGCGGGTCTGCCACCCCACGCGGTATTGGCTCGGATTTGGTCCGAATAGGTTGGACTCGGTGACGGACGAGCACGACGGACCGCGGAAAAGACATACGGTGGGGCTCGCTTTGCTTGGATGTGCAGCACTGGAACAAAATTCCGCGTGGTGGGGAGTACCTCGTGGAGCGGCGGATTCGGTAGAGCTGGAGCCGGATCTTACTGGTTCTGTCGGCCGCAGTTGCACGTGCTTAACGGAGGCTTTTCGAGCTAGCGGTTCGGCGGGGTTGGGTACACCAAAACCCTGGCACTATCCAGAACGGCCGATTGAGCCGAGTTATTCACCGAATCTTAATTACAAAGTTGTTCAAAAAAAGGAGGAGGTTCGCGGATACTTAACCGTTTTGCTTCACGGTCCAACTTGCAATCCCTCACCGTCCCAAAGTCGTGCTTCTTCCTTCTTTCTTTTCGTTTTCTCCTCGTTCTTCGCTCCGGATCTAGCCATGCCTTATCGAAAATTTCGCCCTCGCTAGAGCCCGGAGCCAATGTTGTTCTTTTAGTATGTTAGTTTTCTTACATTTCTGAAGGGTTCTACATGCGAAGATTCACATATAAGTTCAAATATTAGTCCGTAGAAGTGTATGGCTGTTAACAAGATTTTTTTTATGTGCAAAACGTAAACAAACGAGCATAAATTCCATACAAAAATCCAAGATGGCTGAGTTGTGGATATTGACAAGTCGGATAACCTGTACATAAAAAAATCTTGGCTGTTAAATTGGTCTATTGTTATCGTGGACGGTAACAACTCTTACTCATTCGTTAACTCACTCACTCTATTACTCATTTCTTCTTCTTCTTATTGGCATTACATCCCTACACTGGGACAGAGCCGCCTCGCAGCTTAGTGTTCATTAAGCACTTCCACAGTTATTAACTGCGAGGTTTCTAAGCCTGGTTACCATTTTTGCATTCGTATATCATGAGGCTAACACGATGATACTTTTATGCCCAGGGAAGTCGAGACAATTTCCAATCCGAAAACTGCTTAGACCGGCACCGGGAATCGAACCCAGCCACCCTCAGCATGGTCTGCTTTGTAGCCGCGCGTCTTACCGCACGGCTAAGGAGGGCCCCGTTACTCATTTACTCGCTTTCTTCTTCTTCTTCTTCTTCTGATTGGCATTACATCCCCACACTGGGACAAAGCCGCCTCGCAGCTTAGTGTTCATTAAGCACTTCCACAGTTATTAACTGCAAGGTTTCTAAGCCAAGTTACCATTTTTGCATTCGTATATCATGAGGCTAACACGATGATACTTTCATGCCCAGGGAAGTCGAGACAATTTCCAATCCGAAAACTGTCTAGACCGGCACCGGGAATCGAACCCAGCCACCCTCAGCATGGTCTTGCTTTGTAGCCGATTTACTCGCTTTAATTCGCTCAATCACTCTTACTCATTCACTCACTTCTACTCACTCACTCACTCTCACTCACTCATTATCTTTTACTCAACCACTCATTCACTCGGCGATTCTGAGATTTAGATCACGCTTCATCCGGAAACCGCTGCTTTCACTACAGCGACCAAGGAACATCAACTTTGTTGCCCTTCCCGATCAAGAATGCATAACAAAATTATAACAAGGGGAGTTATTTATTTCAGAAAAATATTGTAACAACATGTGTTATAAATTTTGCTGGTTAGTTGTTAAAATAACAAAAATTATATCAAAAATACCTCTAGCCGTAACATAATTAAAACAAAGGTTGATATGATTTTTCTGTACAAAAATCTACTTTCAAGGTAATTGCCTACATCAGGGATAGAAATCTGGTACGCTACCACGAAGGGTTTCCATCCATAATGTAGGCAATTAACTTTGTTCCAGCAATGTATTAATATCGAGCGGGTTCAAGTTATACTGAAGTAGACCTGTGCGCCGAAGTATTTGTGAACGGCGGCGGCGTAAGGCCATTTTTACACCGGCGTCGGCGGCGTCGGCGGCGCCACGCCGTAAGCAATGTTCGGCGGCGGTGGCGGCGGCGTGAATCGGCGTGAAGAATTTTGAGCTGAGAAAAAAAAATCACGCAGCAAGGCATATCATGCTTTTTATGAAATTTGGGTTTTTTTTGTACAATTGCTAGCCTCAGACTGATGGGGGAACATCCTAATAGCTATGGCTTGTATCTCCACAGCAAAAGTTTACATTACATCCTCCACTAGGACATTTCCGCATCACAGCACATGAGTTCATTGGAAAGTACTTCGGATATAAATATAGAAATTCGTGTGGAAATTCCTCAAGATATTCCTCAGAAAATTCGAGAAAGGAATTCTAAGAATTAATTTAAAAAAATAAAAAATGAATTCCTTCAGAACTTCCACCAAGAATTCCCTTGAAAATTTATTGGGGCATTTCTTCGGAAATTCTTTCCGAAATTTCTTCAAAAGTTCCTTCATGAATTTCCTTCTACTCGAAGAATTTCTTCGGAAAGGAGTCTTTTGGGAATTTCTTCAGTAATTCCTTCGAAACTATTTTTATGGATTCCTTTGAACATTCCTTTAAGAATTAGATACCCATGAAAAATCCTTCAAGAAGTTCTATGAGAATACCGACGGAAATTGATTTAGGAATACATTCGAAAATCCATTTGGGAGGAAACCTTCGGAATTTGTTTTTTTAGAAATTCCTTCAGGAATTGCGGCTGCAGAGTTGAATTCTCAAATACCTTTAGATATTTCTTCGAAAATTCCTTTAGAAATTTTCTAAAGACTTTCTGGAGAAAGTTCCAAACAAATTTATGAAAATATTACAAATACCTTTCCGGAGGGGTTTTCTGAAGGAATTCCTGGATGAATGTCCAAATTAAATCCTGGTGACTTTTCTAAAGAGATTTTCGAAGAAATTGCTGAAGAAATTGCCGACTCAATTGTTCAGCAAATCCCTGTGCGCATTCTGTTTGCATCACTTTTAGTTCATAAAATATGACATGAAATTCATTCAATAAATTATTGTCGAAAATCCCATAAGAACACCAAGTTAAACGGTTGGCCAAGTTTCAAAGCGAATATTAAGTCACGAAGGAGTTAAGAGGAACTTTCGGACCAAAAAGCACTCTTAGGTCATTTTTCCGATCCGTCATTCAATTTCCGCTAAAATTAAAATTAGCCAAAAGTTTCAATATAGTTGAAAATAGTGACTTTTTGCGAGAAAAAGTGACTTTAGTAATTCGAGCTCGGAAAAAGAGACTTGCCCAAAAAAAGTGACCAAGTCACTAAAAAGTGACCCGCTACCACGTCTAAGATTGCGGATATTCAAATATTCTCAAGCATTCCCTGGGAACTTACTGCAGGAGCTCCTTTGGAAATTTCTACATATTTTTTTTCGTAAATACCGTATTCGGTAAGTCATCAACGAACTCATTCTAATATACCTTCAAAAATTCCGTCAGGAATTCAATCGGGAATTTCTTCAAAAAACCTCCACAAATGAAACCAAGTTTTCTGGAGATTCTTGAAAAAACTCTCCTAAGATTAATTCTGACAATTCCATCACGAATTCCTTCAGAAATTCTGTTTTGGAATACCTTTAAAAATTTACCCATGTAGATGGGTACACTTCCCCACAGTTGTAATGGATTTGACGCGCCCTTCCTCAAAAAAGCCATCTCTTGAAAAGCTCAAAAAAGATTGCGAATCTATTTATTAGTCTGTTGGATTACACTGTTGAAAGGAGATTCTCTCTATCCCGCGGGCTTCGCGTAAGTGTTCCTGCTTACGGGCCCGAAACCTCCGTTGTTTACCCTTCACACATTCACACAAAATTCTACAAAATTCCTTCGGACATTATTTTAACAATTCCACTGGAATTTTTCCAGGTAAGACATTCCATTCCCTCGGAAATTTATCTAGTAGTTGTTTCGAAATTTCCGCCGCCTTTTCCTTCTAAAATTCTAGGATGAATTTTCAGATATCTCCGTACGAATTCCTAGAGCAATTTCCAAAGGAACTCCTAAAGGAATTATTTACCGACGTGCTTAAATTTCTTAATGAATTCTTAATGAAATTCCTCCAAGAATTCCGAAATTCCTCAAGACTCTAAGAATTTTCTTCAGGTATTCCTTCAGAACTTCCTCCAGGACTTCCTTCGGGAATTATTTCAGGAAAACCAAGAGATTTCTGGGAATTGTTCATCAAAATAAATCGAAACCGTTATTTTTAGAACAATTCTGGCTATTTAAGTACAAGGGAAATGTTCAATTTCAGAAGCTAAGTTACCATTATTGCATTCTGTAGCCAAGCCAAGATCTTGGATGATCTAACATTTAACACGCAAATGCGGGTAAAAGTGACAGAAATAAAAGCAAACAGTATTTAATTAATGTGTGATAGGTTGCCTTGGTTCGGCAGATGCAAACGCACTGCATACTGTGATTTTTTTTTTGGCCAATCATCGGCGTGAAATACGAAATTCGGCGGCGTGGAGCCAACCGGCGCATGGCGCGCCGCCGACACCTTGACCGGCGTTGGCGTACGTCGATAAGTATCGGCGGCGGCGGCGTGGCGCGGCGGCGCACAGGTCTATACTGAAGGTGTTTACCTCCGATTTTTTTCCAATGTCTACAAAAAATCCAGGCAGGCAATAGGCAATTGTTTTGTAAAAATATTCATAACTAATGTTGTTATAATTTTGATATGAAATAAAACTGGCCGAAGACACATTTTTACCGAATTATCTAACTATAACACACTTTGTTTTAAATAACAACGATTGATAGATTTGAGTTATAATTTTGTTATGCATTCCTGATCGGGTTGTAGCCATGCTGTCGTGGACCGCAAACGCCTCCAACTTTCTGCATCGTGCATGAGAACGTGTAGTATAATCTTTCCTCTAACCTGCATGACTCTTGCAGGGGCACACGAAGTGGAACAGGATTTTACGAAGGGATTTTTTTTTTTTTTTAACTAATTTTATTTGCTAATTATCTAATACATGCATTCATCTCTTAGACTAGGTGTTCCGTGTTTTCTTAACACTATCATCCTTATTTGCTATGTTATATTTGTAGTTATTATTAATACATTTCAATTGCCTCTGGCAGTTAGAATTTTTCCTCTGGTTGAATTGAACCATGTAGGAATGACAATGTTTTCTACTTAAACTAAACTTAACCTAATTTATACTAAGGGTACAAGGAGCTAATTTTTGTCTGAAATTGGAAATTATTTTGTTGGACATTTGTTGCAATGTCTCAATATTAGAAATTCTATGAAGTTCATTGGTACTATACCACGGAGGCAACTTCAGAATCATTTTCAAAATTTTATTTTGAATCCTCTGGAGTGCCTTCTTTCTGGTATTGCAGCAGCTAGTCCATATTGGCACAGCATACAACATGGCAGGTCTAAAAATTTGTTTGTAAATCAAAAGTTTGTTCTTAAGACAAAGTTTTGATTTTCTGTTTATAAGTGGATAAAGACGGTGGTAGGTCATTTGGCATAAATTCGTTTGGCATAAGGCCGTTTGGCATAATGTCGTTTGGCATAACGGCCGTTTGGCATAATAGCCGTTTGGCATAATGGTCATTTGGCATAATAGTTGTGTAATCATCAATTTCGAAACTTATGCATAATGTGTTCAATTATTTATGATTGTCAATTTAACATTATGAGAGAGATGTTTTAAATTATTTTTTTCGAATTAAAGTTCAGATTCTATCAAATTACTTTGAAGGTACTCTGATAGACTTTTTATTATCTGCCAATTTCACTTAAAATCTTTTTATCTCTGGGTCAGCAGTAAGATCGTCGTTGACTAAAACAAACTACAAAATATTGAGAGACAAATAGCAAAATTATAAGTGCTCAAGAGCAAACACAATTTTACACAACAAAGGCGATAAAAGCAAATAAAGTTATTTCTGGATGACATATATTCATCTCTTTAAAAGCATAATTTGTCGTTCATAAGTCTAAAAAGTAGATGCTTCTTTTTTCAAATAATGCATTTGTCAGGCATAACACAAGGGAGAATATGTGTGGTTCTTATTCTCAATGTATGCAATATTCAATTCTAGGAAAGGGAAGATATAGTTCCTTCTTTGAAAATGCATCCTTATTTTCTTGGTGAAGGCAAGGAAAGACTTTATTCATTTGTTCAATTAAGGCATTTGCTCGGTTTAAGGCAAATGAGGATATGATCCCTTCTTTCAAAGGATGCATCTTCCCGACAGTTACATCAGAGAAGATATGGTTTCATTTCCCAAAGGATACATTTGCCCAGTAAATGGTGAAATACCATAAAGTTTCTTCTTCCAAATCAGGCTTTTGCTCGGTTTTATGCGATGAAAGATATGATCCCTTCTTTCAGAGGATGGCAGAAGGCCAGTAGAAGGCAAAAGATGATACGTCTCCTTCCTGCTATTCAAACATTTACCCAGTTAGAGGCAAGGGAAGATGAGATTCCTTCATTTGCTCGGCGTTTGTTCGGATTAAGACAAAGCAATATATGATCCCTTCATTCAAAAAATGCATTCGCCTTCCAGAAGTCAAGAGAGGAATTGGTGACTCCACATTTGTACTCCGAAGGCAACCACCCCCAATGGGACAGTACCCAGAAATCCGTTACCCCGAATTACACTACAATTACAATTACAATTTACACTACCCCGAGATCCATTACCCTGAAAATCTATTAGCCCGAATACATTTCGAATCTGTAGTTTTCTACTTACTATTACTATTTTTAACACCCACAGATACCGATGAATCGTAAATTGACAATCCCTGAAAAGAATTTGTTTAGAACAAAATTATATACTACTTAGAGTCACTTAGAGAAACGCAATAAGGATTCTGTTTAATAAACATTTTTGACTTAGATTATCATTCTACGCCATTATTATCTGGAAAAGTTCTATCCTACGAAATGGTGTAAGTGAGGAGACAACACCTTCTTTCTATTAACATAGGTGTACAGTGGAAATAATATCTCTTTAAATGAACGTATTTGTCCAGTATAAGGCAAACAGAGAAGGTAATGCCTTTTATCAAATGAACGCATTTGCCCGGCTTAAGGAGAACGGAGATGATATTCTTCTTCTTCTTCTCCAATGACATTACATCCCCCACTGGAACATTGCCGCCTCGCATGAACGCAAATACGCCTGATATAAAGCGAACAGAGTTGATAAAGCTTTTTTCAAATGAACGCGTTAGCCCGGTTTAAGACAAACAGAGTTGATAATACCTTCTTTAGATGAACACATTTGCTGGATGTAAGGCGAACAGAGTTGGTAATACCTTCTTTTAATGAACGCATTTGCCCGGTATAAGGCGAACATAGGAGATAATGCCTTCTTTAAATGAACGCTTTTGTCGGTTCAATGCGAACAGAGATGATAATGCCTTGTTAAGATGAATGCATTTGCCCGATATGAGGCGAACATAGTTGATAATGCCTTGTTTTAATGAATGCATTTGCCCGATTCAAGGCAAACACAGGAGATGATGCCTTTTTTTAATAAACGCATTTCCTCGGCTTAAAGCGAACAGAGTTGAAAATGCTTGCTTTTAAAAAACGCGTTTGCCCGGTATGAGGCGAACAGAAGATATAACACCTCCTTTAAATCATCGCGTTTGCGAGGTATAACGAAACTATGCCTGTTCCTTTCCATGGGAGGATCAAGCATATTCGACGAACAGAAGAGATTTTCTTATTCTAGGGTGTTGTTGTCATGCTCTTCACACGCTCTGTCACAAGTTTATCGCCGGCAAATTTCAGAAGCCACTTTTTCTACCCCTTTATTCTATTTAAATACATTTTCGTGAGCCGTCTCAAGCCCAGTCGACGTGGGCTGAAATTTCCTCCAGCTCCCCGAATTGAGCATGATAACGTGCTTCGAAATTCTCACCTCAGCTTAAACAGTCTTCAAAGGTAGCACATGATATGCAATGAGAGTTTTTGGACCGAGATCTATTCATTCTATACTGTTTTTAAACAATTCGAGTTTGATGAAACGAACCGCGAGTCCAACACGGTGAACTTTGTAAAAGGATCGAAAAATATGTAAGGATCAACGATAAAAATTCTTGTAAAAGTGATGTAATTTACTCAACTGGAGTCGCCCTGCTATTGAATAAGTCGTAAAACAAGTAGTAATCATTTACATCAATTGTAAATAAATTTCTTTTGATCTTTTTTTTTCACTGAAATAAACTATAAATTTGAAATCATGACTACTTGGGATACAGGCTCATTTGGGGTAATGGCGTTCGGAGTAGTGGCCTTTGGGGTAATGGCATTATGGGTAATGGATATATGGGTAGTGTCATAGAGTCGAAAAGGTTCCTTCTTTGAATTCAGGAAATTTTCTTGGTTTAAGACACGGAAAGATATTTCCCTTCTTTCAAAAGGTGCATTTGCCCGGCAGACGGCAATAGACGATGTGATTTCTTCCTTCAATTCAGGTATTCGCTCGGCTTAAGGAAAAGGAAATAAGGAAAAGGATTTAAAGGATGCATTTGCCCAGCAGAAGCCAGAGAGGATATGACTCCTTCTTTCAATTCAAGCATTTGGTTCGCTCGGTTCAATGGAAGGGGAGATATGATCCTTTGTTAGAAACCGCTTGCTCAAGTTCTCTGGCTCGCCCTTACAGCAAAAAATCCAATGACAATTTAGTTTAATGCTGATCTATCTTGATGGTAGGTGCGTCAACATTTCAAATGGTCCCGTTTTGACAGGAAGCTTCTTTATTCTCATTTTGTCACGCTGTACAACTCCGTTCCCAATTATTGCCCATATGAATGAAACCACGGAACTGAATGGCTCAACAAATCTTACTTATCCCCCAAGGAACCCCCAGTATGCTGCCTTGGGGGACACCAGCCCTTACAGGTAATCTATCAGATTTAGAATTCTGATAATTTACCTGCA